>NC_046657.1:115297062-115301433 GCF_010883055.1 Belonocnema kinseyi | reverse complement strand
CACATACATACACATACATATACGACGTTTTATATTCAGAAAACCGAGTACAGCAAGTGAATAGTGTTTATCAGTGTTTTGAAAGACAACACTTACACCAAAAAATTAAATCCATGCCGAATTCGGTATGAAAATATGTCTTTTTATTACAATTGTGTTAAAATTAACAATAATTTTATTAATAATTTTTTTATTTTAAGTATAGAAAAACTAAAATTTTGTACATACACATTTTTTACACTTTAATATCGGATCAGGAAAACCGTATATTGTCTAGAATGAATGTTTAGGGACACATAGAATACAAATAATTTGTTTATTATTCCATTTATTTGTTTCAAACAAATTTTATGAACAAACTGACAAATAGTCTTAATATAGGTAAGCAAATTTTTATTGTAGCTAAAAGTAATTCATATCAATGTAGGAAAGACATTTAATCACAAAAATAATTGTAAAGTTTTTGAAAACCATTGCTATACGTAATTCTTGTGGCAAAATATTAAAATTTGAGATTTTTTTCAAATTACAATTTCCTTCAATCGCCAGAACGACTTCAGGCATTCCTTAAAATAATAAATATTTAATAATATTTGACAAAATATAACCATTTACATTTTTATGAACAAATTAGATAAACAAATTCAAAATTTTTATAAAACCTTAAATTTAAATGTTTTGTCACGAGAATTATTTAGAATAATGGTTATTTTTAACTTCTCAAAGATTTGTGCGACTAGCAGTCATTCGTTCAACAGCTTAAAACATTTCCAGTGCAAACAAAAAAATTCTATGCGAAGGGGCCAAAATTTTGAATTTCTTTATAAAAATTTAAATTGTTATATTTTATCAAATATTAATCAATATTTATTATTTTGAGGAATACCTGAAGTCGTTCTGGCGATTGAAGGAAATTATAATTTTTTTAAATCTCAAATTTTAATATTCTATCACAAAAATTGTCCATAACAATGGTTATTATAAACTATTCAATTAGTTTTGTTATTAAATGCCATTTATACATTAATATAAAGCACTTTTAGCAAACAGCAAATTTTTTGTACCGATAATAAAACTATTTGCTAATGAGTTCATAAAATTTGTTTATAACAAATAAATGGAATAATGAAGAAATTATTTGTCTTCTATGAGTCCCTAAACATTCCTTTAAGACAACATAAAGCTTACCTAATGAGTTATTAAAGCGTAAAAAATGGTTGTGTACAAAATTTCAGTTTTTTCATACTTTGAGTGAAAAAATTATCAAGAAACAAATAGAGCAGACAAAAGTTTACAGCTTGAGTCTCTTCAGAACTTAATGAACTTTAACTAAAAAAAAAATCGGGCCAAAATTTAAGGCTCTGGAAATTTTTTAACGAAAAAAGTGCATTTCCTCCCACTGTGGGCCGTGCTCTCAGCACGTTTAGTTGCATAAGGTTTCGTCATGCGTCAAAATTCAACAGAAATGGTTTATGTGGCCCTGTCTGCTTACGTTTGGATTCCCTGATTTAGAATCAAGGCCAAGGCAAGCCATGCCAGAAACCGGTCTTGTAGCAGAAGTTTAGTGTAACAACTTAGACTCATGTGATTTTTTAAATAATTTTTCTCAATCGCCCACAAAAAAGCATATCGCTGTAGGAGAGAATATATAAATGGATACTTAAAGCAGAATGACTTGACATAATCCTGACATGGAATAAGTACCTTACCCTGAAAACCTTTTCATCTTCTCTACTCCCCCTCTTAAAGAATCATTCTTATGCCGGGATAATTTTGCGCGATATGTATTTAGATTTATTATAATATCGACGCAGATGGATTGCCATGACGCCTTCCTCACTTTCAACATCTATTCAATAACCCCATTACTACGGTATTTTTGAATAAAGGAACAGGATAAACATGGTTGTGATGCACCAGCTTGATTCGGCCTACATTTAGAGGCTAAGATACTACCATTGTTACAGTAATTTAGGCAAAGCATCATCTTTGAAAAATGTTTGTTTCAGAAGTTACCAAATTCAGAAAACCAAAAATTAAATTTCCCAGGCAGAGTTACATAAAAAATGTATTAAATTTCATATAAAAGTGATGAGCATGACGTAGAAAAGTTGACCTTTTTTACCAAATCTAATGCAATGCACGAGATACGTGATGAAAATTTGTCGATCCGTTGACCATTAATTTTAAAAGATCTGTGCTCGGATGTGACAGAAATACAAAGACCATGCGCGAAGTGCAAGAACCAATAGTCGCGGGCCTTAGGTGTGCCCAAACTCTCGAGCGAAGCTCTTTTAACGAAAGAAAATTCACGATTACAAAATTAAAGTGGTGATTTTTTTTGTATATTTGTATAACTTGTATATTTAAACATAAAATTTCTCATACTTTAATGAAGATTTCGAAAAAATTCAATATAGAGAAAAGTATTGAGACTCTTTTAGAAGTTTTCAAGTAGAACACCTTTTGTTTGATGATTTTTTCCGATCTCTGCTGTTTATTGCAAAAAAATTGATATGTTCATTTTCCAAATAAAGAAATCCAATTTTCTCTTCGATAAGACAATATCTTATGATATATATGCAACATGTTAGTAACGACTTTTAAAAAATCAAGAAAAAATCAAATAAGATGTGAAAGCATCATGGAATCAAAAAAATGTCCTTGATAACAAATTTGGAAATTTTACATTCTGTAGATGTGCGAAAGTCATTTTTTATCACAATTGTTTCTTTGCGTGTGCAATCTGAATTGCTAGTGTGAAGAGTACTCACTTCAACCACTGAGACGACAACTTCGTCTTCTCTCGACTACCTGCTCATACACATTTCCATCTCTAGTGCCGTATAAAGTTGCATGTGCGCCTTGTGAGAGGCGGTGATTCGACTCGCGCGAGTATCATGCTCGCTGCGCTCGGGCGGCAAACTTTACACTCGTCTGCCTTCTCCCACTGATGCGCAATAGCCTATTATCAGGTTTTGTTCGAAGTTTGGCACAAAGCATGTCTCAAATTATAGAAACAGAACTTTTATAAATTTGCGAAAATGTAATATCCATGTCATACGATATGAAGTTGTCCCAAATAAAAATACAACTTTTTAAAAATTTGGCATTATAATATTGATATCTACGAGAGTTCGGTGACGATCTAGGATATAGCCAAGAAAATAGTAATAATGCCAGAGCAATACAAATAAATGTACTACAAACTTAATAACCGCCATTTATTATTAGAAAGATTGATATTTTGTATACCAGATTCAAGACAGGAAAAAGAGACATTCTCAAATTAAATAATGAAACCGCGGTTGCTATACCTAGCAGTTTAAATAACAGAAGTTGCAAAATAGGTAAGGAACACTACCATTTTCAATGGGAACGTGCAGTGAGAGGAAAACATTTGAATATAGTGCTTTGCAAAAATTCCCATTTAAAAAAGGAAAATGTATAGCCGAATAATGTCATATGCGTCGCAATTCATGATAAGGATAAAATTTATTGATCTTATTATTTGTTTTATCAAAGGAAAATATCTTTGTTCTGCTGCCCCGTTGACCCGTGTTCGATTTCCGCCGTTGCTGATTTGTTCTTACACGATTTGTTTTCTTTCAACTTAGAATAAGCTATTAATATCTAACTATATGTGACAGCCGGTCATTTTTCCGAGGATTCAAGTGACCGAAAATTAAAATAGCGAATATTAGGATACCGAAATTTATTGTAAGGAAAACTAATATACCGAATGATTAATTGACCGAAAACCATTTTAACGAATGATTAATTGGACAAAAATTATTTTAACAAATGTCGAATTATTGGAAAATAGTTTTAGTGAAGATTCATTTTTCCGAAAGTCCATTTTACTGAAAGTTCAAATTCCAGAAGGCCTAATTTAGCAAAGGTTCACGTTACCGAAAAATCAGTTTAGCGATAGGTGAGTTATTCGAAAAGCATTTAACCGAAGGTTTAAATATCCAAAAATTAAAAAATTGTTTATTTACATTTACGTAGAAGTTTAATAACAAATAAAACATGTATAATACGCAGTCAAGTTGATTTAAGGGATAACAACAGTGAAAAATCAACGAAATACACAAAAACCTTATATAGTTGATATACATTAACTTACGTTGAAGGAAAATGAAAAACTAAGTTAAAGGTTACGCACCGTGGAAGAAAAAATAAATAATAAAAAATAAAGCAAAAATAAATTATGTTTTCTTCCTCGGCGGGTAACCTTGAACTCAATTAGTCATTTTTCTTTAACGTATATGAGATAAAAAATGAATTGGACTCAGTTTATGGCACATCTGCCCCTGCCTTAGCAACGGTTTATAACTGGGTAAATGAATTTAAGCGTGGTCGTACATC
>NC_046657.1:115290923-115296962 GCF_010883055.1 Belonocnema kinseyi | reverse complement strand
AGCGATTGACCAAGTATATAGAGCTCCAAGGAGATTATGTTGAAAAATAAAAAAAAATTGTTTTTATACTTCATTCTAAGGACTTATTGAACTACCCTCGTATATCAACTATATAAGGTTTTTGTTACTCATTTTGTTTATTTTTCACTGGTTTTTTCTATTCAATCACCTTGATTACGAATTATACATGTTTTCTTTGTGATTAAGCATCTATCAGAATGTAAATAAACAATTTTTAAATTTGCGAATATTTGAACCTTCGGTGAAATGATATTCGGATAACTCACCTATTGCTAAACTGATTTTTTGGTAAAACTGAACCTTTGCTAAAATAGGAATTCTGATATTTAAACTCTCAGTAAAATGGACTTTCGGAAAAATGAATCTTCGCTAAAACTATTTTCAAATAATTCAGCATTCGTTGAAATGGTTTTCGGTCAATTAATTATTCGACAAATTAGTTTTCCTTAAAATAAATTTCGGTACCCTGATATTCGTTACATTCGTACCCCAGAAATTGTCCCCTCCGAATAGTTCGTTTTTACGCTTGAATGCCCCCCTCCCCCACCCGCCATCGCACCATACGAACTGTGGTGCGTCGCTCACAGTGACCTCGAATAGCCAGGGCCGACTATACATATAGAGTTCTCGCTCGTCGCATTCTAATTGCCCCTACAAATTGTCCGCCGGACCCTGAGGCTGGACTATTTGTGGGGTAAAAGTGTATTTTAATTTTCGTTCACTTGAATCATCGGAAAAATGACCGGTTGTCACTATATGTTTGATGTATAACATTTATAATAGCTGCAACGGTAATGTATATAAAACAATTAATGCCAATTTATTTTTATTTTGCTCTTTCGACCATTGATAGTTTTTGCTATTTTCTATGGGAGAAATTATAAATGTGTAGAATGAATATAGGAAGAATGCCTTACTATTGTGTCATAAAATTCGCAGTCTTCCCTAGGGTTATATTTTATTATATTTTGGTAATTAGTACGATTATTTAATTATTTATTATTATATTTTAATAAACTTAGTAACTTCACAATTTAATATTTATAATAGTAATTCTTAAAATAGTGGCGCTATATCCTTGCTTTCTATTGTCTTAATGTAAAAATAAATATTTTGATATCAAATTTTACAGCCGGAAGTTTCTCCGTGTATTAATTTTTTCCGTGTGACCCTCTTAGGAAAAATTGAGATTAAACTTATTCTTTTTATAAAATTCGCTACTATTTTTTTCAATTTTTTAACTTTTTTATTTTCTGATACATTTTCAGTAGGTACATTCGTGGCCAGTCACATTGGTGGCGAGTCACATTATGCCATCTCTCAATCGGATAATTTTGATTCCACAAAAAATAGGAGGGGAGATTAAATTATTTCGTCGGCCCATCACAGCGATGCGCCGCAAAGTGACTTCCTGCGAATGTGACTAGCAAATGTGACTTACCGTAAACATTCAATTAAAAAAAAAATACATAAAATATTTATGGCAATAAGTTTTACATACTTATTAAGCGATTATATATTATAAGGTAACTGGATTTTTTAAATATTTGTTTGAAGTGAGCGCAGAAATTTCTTATAAAGAATATTGGATTAGTCGTCCGAATTTCGTGACGAAATACTTCGTTTTATTTATGACACTTTTAGAGGAAAAATATGAAAGAATAAATTTTTGGAAACAATTAAATCAACTTATTATATCAAAAGTAATAGTCTTAACCAACATTAGTTGTTATAGAAGCTTCGATTCTCATTTGAAAATTTAAAAAATCTTGTAAACGTAGAACTATTTTGAAATAACTTTGAGTAAAAAGTATGACTGCTCAATAATAAAATTAATTTATTCATCTTTGGATCACTGACTTACAGAAATGTTATTTTATATTACTTGGCATTTTTGTTTGCCATACCTATTTTTTTAAGGCGATGGTTAGATTCACTGTGAGAAGATGAGCGTAGAAAAAATATTTGCGGTAATCCCAGGTAAACTAAAAAAGGGCGGCTATGTTCACCACATTTCGCTAAGCGTGTCACAAATATATTATTTTTAAATAGTTTATATGATAAAAAAACATTTACGATTTAAACACAATTTTAATTTGTGAAAAATTCATCAACTTGCGAGTCGTAATTGCGAAGGCTGTTCAAATAAAGACACCAAAATACACAAACACGGTTACTGAAAATAAAGATAAAGCCAGTTTCCACTAATTATAGAACTCCAGGAAATAAAACTCACTGCGTAAAATGCAAGAGACATTAAATATTAGAAATTAACAACTCACCCAGCGTAATCGATCAGTCGATGAAATTCATTTAATTGAAAACGGTATCGATAATGAAGAAACTTGAGAGTTGAAACTAATGAGAGTATATTAGAGGAGAACTCACTTCAGAAGCAAAACTGAAACCTAATTTACATTGCAATCTCACTCTATCTACGAGTAGCGCGTTAATGGACCTTATCTCCTTGTAATATTTACTGAACAAACAAAAACCTCTGAACTCTCTCGAGAAGCTCGATTATAAGACTGTCTCAACGTTTCTCACGTGCACTTTAAATTAGACTACATTGCTGCTGTACAGTTTGAAAATAAACCCGCTTCGGCGGCAAATTAAATTTAATGGCCATCGGCAGATGGCGAAAGGGAAATCTTCCTTTATCATTTTCAAAAATATCGTTCTTCAAATTTCAAGAATTTGTTACAAAGGTTACAAATGTGGCAAGCACGCAGGTGGTACACACACAGTACTTTTCCACGACTTCGAGGTAAAATATTCACGTTCCATAGCGCATGAATTTCCATTTACCCTCATTTTTATTTTCTTGAAATACTATTTGCATTTGTTATCAATTTTATTTTACTGAATTACAATTTGGCATATTTTTCATTTTTTCGATGAATTATTTTTCGTGATTATTATTTTTTATTTTTATTTTTACGATACCGTCATAAAGTTCGTGTTACAAAATTTTTCTTCTTCATACCGTAATTGTGCTGCGTTAAATAAACGCGAAATATAAACTGCACAATCAAAATTAAAATTTGCGATTGCTGCAATTTAAATTTGGTGACTATTTTGTACAGCGCCACTGTAACAAACCGGAATTACCGTTACGAAAAATGAAAATGATATAACATGCACATGATGCACATTAGACAGAAGTAAAAATGCTCATATTAAAAGTGACTACTTTTCACACCAAAAGATGCCTATAATATCAATACAAACACTTATCTACTTAAAAAATCTATTTCATTGCAAATATAATTTATCAGTCTGCATTTACAAAATTAGATAAAATTCTATTTCTGCATTCAGAGGTGAAAACTAAGGTCACAAATGCTAGAATAAATTGTGCAAGTAATGTTCAGACAAACTTTAATTGTAATTATTATTTAATATATTTTTATGCTTTACAATAGAAACTAGAAAAGAAACAAAAAATATAAATTTCAATATTAGATACCTCACAGCCAAATGCTTTCAAAACAGGGTACATAGGATGTCTTTCACGAAAATAGGGGATTAAATTATGGTATATAAAATTAAATAAGATAATATATTTAATAAAATCTGAACCGCCTCAAGTTACGGACATTTCAAGTAACAATATTGCAATTTTAACAATAAAAAAATGCATTTTTAACCAAAAGGATGATTTTTAAACTAAGAAGATTTATTTTCCACTAAAAATTCGAATTTTTGACAGAATACATGAATTTTCAACCAAATAGTTGAATTTTCTATTCAAAAAGATATTTTTTCAACCAAAAATGGAAAAGTTACATTCTCATTTAAAACTATTAATTTTCAAACCAAAACAATCAGAAAATTTTCCAAGAAAATAGTTTAATTTTCAACAAGGAAAAATTTTTAACTGAAATGATGAATCTTGAACAAAAAAATTATTTTTTAAGAAATTAGTCCAACTTTAATCAAGTTGCTCCATTTTTAAACAAACAAGATGATGACTCAACAAAATACAGTGAAACTCTGAAACTGTGCCGGTTTTGGGGCAGCAGGTGGGCGTGAATTAACTCGACATAGAATTTAAGATATTCAAATGAGAATAAAATCAAATTTAAGATGTAAACAGTCTCTGGTATATGTACCGTTTGCGGTGAATTTGACAGCGTGATAAAAAATATTTTCAAATCGTTTTTCTAATACCGAGACAAGGGTGAACCAAATATTTAACGGAAATGAGTAAGAAAGTTTATTATTACACGTTAAAAGATATGTCTTTACTGCTTACGTGCTTTTAAATGTTTGCGGGCCGTTGAAAATCTCGTTGAAAAGGGGAGCTTCCTCTTCAATAATTATTGAAGAGGAAGCTTAATAATAATAATAATGCCCTACCGAAGGTGTTCTCGCGATGGTGTCGCGGTTGGGTTTAAGCTTTTCTCTCATGATTTTGACGGCTATGTTGGCGGTAGCATTGCTACTGAAAGGGTTTCCCATTCCAGATAGGCTGAAAACTAAGAGGAGAGGCACTAAGAAGGACTTCAATACCCAACTAATAATGGAGAGTATATTAAAGATATTGAAACGATTGTCGCTTCCCGAGGATCGTCGGGACGCCCCTGGAGCAACAGCTGGGGGCCACAGCATGCGGGATAGTGGCGATGGCGAGCTGCGAGATGATCAGGCAGATCTCACTAATGATACAGCTGGCCAGCAAGAACATCTGCGACAAACGGTTAGCAGTTGAACATCAACTGTGTCTGCTGAGGATGCTTTGGCTAGCGTTAGCTATTTGCAGCCAACCACCTCGACAGAAACACCGTAGGACAGCATCAAGTGGTATACCACAATGAAACAGGAATTGTTGCGTCTCTATTAGGGAAGTGCGAAGTTTGAACCAAAAATAGAAAAAGGATACACTTTAAGAACGAAATTGGCTGCAATGTATCATAATATACAGAAAGTCGCACTAAGAGATCTTATCACTTAGGTGAAGGACAATAGGACTAATCTACACATCACAGAATTCCGAGCAATGAAGATTAAACAATAGGTTAATTTAGCATGGAAAAACGACGGCAATGGACATCAGTTAGAGGAAGTTGCGTCATGCGGTCAAGCAAGGGCAACTGATATTCTTCCTCGACCTATTGATGATCCAAAACTACCACATCTTCCAGAGGTGGGTGGTCTTATACAACTGGAGGTAGAAGCAGAGCTCCAGCAGCCAAAAAAGCGAAGAAAATGGACAAACCATATGAATCTATGAAACATAGATTGATGGTAGCTTTCGGTTGTTGAAATAGCTGCTATCAGAATGGAAGTGGAACAGCAGCTTCCTATTAATGAACTCCCCTTGGAAGATGTGGACAACGAAGACTTGATGTAAGCTGAAGGCATAGGTGCTACAGATAATGAACATCATGTACCGGATCCATTAGAACCACATTCTGACATCAATAACGATAATGTGGATAGCGAAATCCCAGAAAACCTATAGCACCTTGAAAGGAATTTTGGTCATGCTTTACTAGAGTTCAGATATGTAGACCCAACACTAGGGCATTCTCTGCCCAAAATGAACATCACAAATGATCTGCGTGCACTACTAGAACACCTCAACAGTAAGGTTTTACCTGCGTATTTGAACGTAACACAAACTGCGTTCGAGGAGGAAAGTGTTGTATACTGTGCAGCTATAACAACCGTTAGAATGTTGAACCCCAGAACTAGGCTCTCCTAAAAATGCAGTATAACAGTTTTGATTAAAATAAATTCATATTAATTGCTCTCTTTCATTAAGATTGTTCCAATAGCCTCCAGATGTTAAAAGACAGGGTAATTCGATCGCACGAAATAATCCAATAGTCCCGGCGACTTCAGTTGGCATCGGAGACCCACTGTTGCTCAACGAGGGCTCGCCATCGTGCTTATTCGCGTCTGCCTCCCACTTCGAGTGAACTGTTGAAACGCAGTGACACACTTACACAGGTAGGCCGTTAGGGTACAACTCCTTACCACAGCACTCCTGTTTCGTCACGCCTAGATACT
>NC_046657.1:115280868-115290908 GCF_010883055.1 Belonocnema kinseyi | reverse complement strand
CCCCCCCCCCCCCGCAGCTCCTCTTACTCACACCCGCGGCATGGCGTTAATTCTCGGAAGAACTGTATCAGGGGACCTATCTCAAAGTTCGACTGTACTTGAATCCTCAACATTTTTTCCAAAAAGATCATTTTCATCCAAATAATTAAAGTTTCTACTAACAAAGATACATTTTTTAACAAATATGAAATAATTTAATTTCCACTTTTAAAAAATTAATATTCAACCAGAGAAAAATTAATTTTGAACCGAAGGGATGAATTTTCAAAAAAATTATGAATCTTCAACCAGAAAAATTATTTTTGAACCAAATAGTTAAATTTTCAATATTGAATAATACAAATTTCAACAACAAAAAATTTTATCCCACTCAGCATTTTTGTATCTCGGGAGTAAGTGTTTATTTTAGAAAAAATGAAAAATTTGATTTAGAGTCGCGAGCCAAAGCCCAATTTGAAATAATTTTATTCTATTTTTAAAGTGGAAATTGAATTTTTTATCACAATCCGCAACCAAGTCTATCCCAATTTGTAGTCAGGATCACTATGAGATTGTCAACTTCCAATTCATTCCCTCGAACCTGGATACGTTTTTGTTATAAAACTTTTTTGGCCTTAATTGAGCAAAACTTTGATTCGGAAGTAGACTCGTACTTCATCTTTAATTCATGATTTCGATTTTACAGAATGTTTTTTCGTTTTTTTTAATTCTCGTTTTTTTGGCTTATATAGAAGTTCTGTACAAATAAATTTCTCAAACATTAGACATTATAATTATGAGCACATTTTAAAAAATTAGATCACAATCGACTTCGGCGAAAAAAATTGAATGCTATTTACTTCTTATTTACTTTGGAATTTATGATATTGATTTTTTACTTCTTACGTCTATACGTATCAAATTATTGCTTTCGAGGCAAGGGGGGAGGGGCAGCGTAGTGTGCAGTTTTAATTGTTTATATTTCACGCTCTAATTTTGTGTCAACTCCGAAGCCTCTAAAATTGTAACGAATTTAATAGGTATTTTCATGATCAATTAATTATTATATATGTTTATACAATAATATATTTTTATCAAACTTTAAAATTAGATGAAGATTCCAGAGTGTTAAAAGTGATTTACTATTTATAAGTCCTCTGAGAGCATGTAAAATACCATGAGTCCTATAAAAGAAGGAGAAATAAATTATATTGGTATTATAATAAATTAAATGGCCAACTCCAAAGCCGTTGTTGTATACGCTCTTAGAAGGTAAAAAGGGCATAAAACGCCATCTTAAGCTTCTGGAAACAAAATTAAAATGTCTTCAAAGATTTTTTGGAACACAATTGTTTGAAATTTTTTTATATTATACAAAGACAACTTTTGCACATTTAAAAAAAAATTCTAAACCATTTTGGCTCACTGAAACTCTCAAAATTAGTCTTTATATTGATGTATTTACTTGAAGTAAAGGATTAATGTTAAATCCAAATTAGTGTAAAAAACAACAGTTTATGTCAAACAATTTTCCCAAGTTATAAAGAACATCCTAGTATTTTTCACATTTTGGAAACCAAAACGTAAATCGATTAAAAAATTGTTCATATCGGTCACAACAGAGTGGCAAATTACTTCGACTTCGTTTATCGAAGTCAAAGGAATAGATCATACATGGTCAAACTTCCCATTTTTTTCGTTCACTTTTAATATTATACCATATATTGATGGCAAATAAGAAATTTCAATTACCAGGGCTGCATAACAACAAAACGTAACAACAAAGAAAATCTCAATGGATAAATTAAATTAGGAAATTATTTTTTCTGGCTGCTTTCTGTGCGAGTCCCCTAACCTCTCACAAACGACATCTGCTTGAATGGCAAAAAAACAACGAAAGAGACCTAATAAAAAAACAAATCTTGAAATTATCGGCAAAAAGTCGAACAGAATATTATATATTAGAAGCAAGGGGACTCACACAGAAAGTAATGTGGCAGTACGCCCCTGAAAATTAAAAACGCGAAATTTGCATTAACTTCATGCTACCACAAACACTATAACTGGTTCTAATAAAATTTGCAGATCATATGAATTTAAAAGTAAAATTGATATCATTTGTCTGGGCCTAAGATCATGTTTACACAGCTCTGGTTATTAAAAATGACTCATTCATCATCAATATATAGTATGATATTAATATTAAAAGTAAACAAAAAATTAGAAATTTAACCATATCTAATCTCGGCTGTGCGTGGTCAAAAACAGTAAGGGACAAACAGAACATTTTTCATTATAAAGCATGTTGCATATTTTAAAATTTTCCTTTAACATATTGTTACCATGTTTAGTAAATTTCTCTTTTATGCTAGTATGAATAACAAAAATAGTCAAATTTACATTTAAAAGTATTTTTTACGCGCCTACTTAAAATGTTTAACACCTTAGACATTTAAAACGGCGCTTACTTTGTTTTGTAACATCTATACTAAGCATAATATATTTAACGCGTTCGCTATGATTCATTATGGTAAAAGGAGGTTTTTCGAATTTCAATCGTGTACAATACTACCAAAGATATTATAAACGTAGATGCGGTGCGGGATTAGTTGCCCGCCATAAATATAGACGGCGCGTTCGGTGAAAAAAGTCACTTCCCTTCTACACACCGCCACCCGTAGATAGCACCCACGAAGTCCCATCGATATATTTTGCCAACAGCCACTTGGAGCGCTGTAAGCAACTCTCAGTAGGCCCCTCGAGGCGCACTAATAGTTACTTAGCTCGAACAAGAACCATTTGGAATGAAAGTAAATTGCCAATTAAAACATTTTTACGTTCATAACTTTGCAAAACATGGTTATTTTAATAAATACCACAAATAAAAGTCGACGAGTAATTTATATTACGGTTTCATATATTTTCCACTATTTCTAAAATTGTTACTTATAATTTTCATTCTATATATTATCTATATATAGTTCTTTGATCTTATTTATTTTTTATTTTGTGGTTTGCAATTTCTATGGATTTTTTTTAGACTTTTATAAAAATATAATTATAAGTCCAAGTGATATGAAAATTGTTCTTTCGGTTTTTAGATGCTAAGACGATAGTTCTGAGCCAGATTACGTTTCGCATTGGCTAACAAAATTAGACGAACAGAATTTCCCTGGCATATTCATAAAAAATATCATGTTCCAAAAAATATATTTTAAAATAAACTTTAAATTATTATAATTACTACAGCTTAATCGAAATATATATAATTCAAATTATTTTCTAAGTTTTTCAGAATTTTTAAATATATTTATAATGGTACCCATTTTGTCGTAAATTTTATGTAAAATTCTGCAAAAAATGCCTCAAAATCTTCCAGATTTTTTTACAATCTTATGAATCTTTTGAAATTTTTGAAATATTTTCGACACTGAAAAACTTCCCGAAATTGTAAAATGTAGAAACCTAAAAATTCCGAATTTAAAAATTCTAGAATAATGAAATTCTGGACAGTTTACAATATTATCGAATTTGAAAATTCCTGAATAATAAAACTCCATGTCGAATGCTGTCTGATGATAAAATATACAAACTAGAAAATTCCCGATTTGCAGAAATTGAGAAAACGGTTTTGTGGTCAATATTATTTATTTATTACAAATGCAATAATCAAATATTTTTATTATAGAAATTTTGTTCAATGTTTAATTTTGTCAAATTATTGTTTTAATTGAAAATAACAATAATTGTATAAAAATGTGATACAAACATAAATTTAAAAACACGTGAGCTTCAATAGAAATAAACGTTGCAGGATTCAATTCAGACTAATTTAACGCGACTTTTATTTTTATTTTTTTAAATAATAATTTTATTTTTGCGAGAGTTTTCTGTAATGTACAAAAATACAATGCACATTTTCAAACAACGTTTTTTATTCAAAAATACATTTGTTCAATTATTGTTATTTTAAATTCTAATAATAATTTTTAGAAACTTTAAATATTAAAACAGTTTTTTCTTTGGTATAAGCATTTTATTATTCTATTAAAAAAATATTTTTTAACAAACTATTTTTTAATTGTTCAAATTAGGGAGTCTCTAGCCCGGATATTGTATAATTCGGAAATTTTCTGTCGGCAATTCTCAAGTTCGGTAAGATTGTAAATTGTCGAGAATTTTCCAATTGGGAACTTTTATATTTCGACAATGTTATAATTTCGGAATTTCTACAGTGATGTGGGAATTTTATTTTTCGGAAAAAGCGACTGGAAAATCCCGAAAAATAAAATTCCCGACACTGTAACATCCGTAAATTGAAAGATAACCAAAGAATAAAATTCCCGAAATTATAAAAGTCCCGAAATATAAAAGTCGAATTAGAGAATTCACGAAAAATAAAATAAATAAAATTCCGGACAATAAGATATTACCGAATTTCAAAATCCCTGAAGAAAATGGCTGAATTATAAAATAACCGAACTAGAAAATTCATGAATTTACCCAATTCAAAAAATTTTTTATTAAATATTATTTATTTATTGAAAATACAATAATCGAATATATATTTCTGTATGAAAAATTTTGTTTGAAAATGTGCATAGTATTTGAAAAAAATATAAAAAAGTTCTTTTAGACTGATTGCCATTTTTCCTAACATTTTTGTAAAATCCTGTCCTTTAAGATTAAAAATGAAATACTTTTACCTTCGAAATACAAATAAAAAAAAAACAATTATAATTGTAACATTCAAAGTTTAAACTTGTCACTCTGAATTTGTGACAATTCTTTTTCAAATGGTTTACTATTGAAAATTGTTTTTTTTATAATTTCCAAACTAAATAGATTAAAAATGAAATATTTTATACTGAAATAATACTACAACAAATTTTAAAATTGAATAAAGGCGTTCATTCAAAAAAATATTAATTCGAACGTTTACACTTGTGTCGCGAGTCTAGCTCAATATTTAGAACAACTTTCATTTTTTTGAAATAGTATTTTCTCGGTTCTAACTTACGGGACAATCATTTCATTCTTTGAAAGATTTTCTACAAATCTTGTTGATAATTTTTACATTCACATACAAAATGAAAAAGTATTAGTTTTTTTGTATGAAAAATGACTTTTTCGGATGTTATCAAATGTCGACGTTTTGAGGCCCCTTAAGTCAGACAATCAAGTTTTTACGTCGGGGTCTGTTGGACTGTCCTGCGTCGCGGTTGTTGTCCGTATACCGGATAACTTTCGAAAGACTGATCGGATTAAATTGGGCTTTGACTTTGATAACCATTTTTGATAAAATCAAACTTACTGAAGTTAAAGGATTTTCAAAATCCGAAAAACGAAACAAAAATGGACATTTGAAGCAAAAAAAAGCTTGATATGGAAAAACGTCAAGAGTCGAAAAACGCTACTTTTTCAAGGCCCCATGATTATTTCATCACATTCTCATCCATAACGAGAAGAGTTTTATGCGAAAAATGAATTTCGCGAGTTTCATGAAATTTCGACGTTCTGAGGCTACTTGAGTCAGAAAAACAAGTTTTTACGTCGGTATCTGTGCGTCTCTCTGGCGTCTACGTCGTCGTTGTTCTTGATGTTGTGGTTGTCTGTATATCGGATAACTTTCGAAAAAATAGTCGAATTGGATTGTGCTTTGACACACACTTTTTCATTTTAAGAATTTTATGTAAAAATTGTACTATTTTTATTTTTATAAAAAACATTTTTCTTCAATTAAATTGTTGCAAGAAAAGTGTTTCGAAGAGATATTTGAAAAATCTTTCGAAGAATAAAATTAGTATTTATAGGTCGACAAAGGTTTGTTTTCTTTAATAAATTTGGCTTGCGTCTAAATTTTTCTAGTTGTTTTTACTATAGTACAATTAACGTGTGTATCTCGGGCGAAGAAATCCATTCTATTGTTTGGCCAATATTCTTTGTAAGTCAATATTTTTCATAGAAAATTACCCCGAGTGACCTTCAATTATAATTTTATAAACGTGAAAAACCACATTTCAATGTTTTCTATGAAAAACACAATCCCTGAGTGACAGAACGAAATCGGAAACAATAAGAGTCAATTTATTCAGGAACAAGCTTTTTGAACAATTTGACCTTGAGTGAACCTTTAATATATATTTGTTAATTTTTACAAAAATAAGGCGTTATTTTCTTAGAACAAAAGATAATAATAATTTGTGGGGGTGACAAATGATCAAAAAATTAATAAAACTTGAAGTTGTACGATTTTAATTTGTAACTAAATAATTTGAAATGTTCCAATATAAAATTATCGAACACTTTCCATTAAAAAATTCTGATGACATATTTTAATAGCTTTAAATTTGAAATTATTCAATATACTTAAGACTAAAAATTTAAAATGTCTCAACTATTAAAGCTTTAAATATTATTAAAATTGCTGTTCTGGAGACTAAATAACACTTATTCTTTTATTAAGAAATCACAATCAAAATTGTTAAAAAAAGTTTTTAAAGGAGTTTTAAAAATCTTAAAAAAGGTCAGAGGTTTTAATAGTTCAATATATTTGATAGAACCTCTATAAATTTGAAATTAGTTTATACATTTTCATGTTTGAGCTACAATTTTTCAATTTCAGAAGTTATAAATTACAATCGTGAAAAATAAATAAAATTTTTTAATTAATTGATATTTAAAACAAAAAACCCTTGTATACTTCAATTTAAATGCAACTGCAAACATCGAATTTGAAATGCGTTGAATTCAAGGTAAATTAAAAAAAAAAAAAACTGAAAGTAGAGGATCGACTTTCAAAAGAAGCGGAAGAAAGTGACTCGCTGGATTGCAAATGAACATGGAAAATGGTGTATTTCCGCATTTTTAAATTTTAAATTTAAACTTTTTCGCGTTGTCACAATTTCGAATCCCATAATGTTATTTTTGACCTAACTTATAACTAATAACAAAAATTCTGAAAATTCAAACAATAAGGCTGTATTCTGAAAATTTAGCATATTTAATGTTAAAATTCAAGTTCTTAAACTGAAGACCTAAAAAGTTGCAAATTTTACAATTAGTAATGTGTAAATTTTATTGGCATCTTAAAAGAGTATAAATAGTTCTTAAATTAGTTTTTAAATTTTCGGAAGTTTACCATTTTTATATACCTAAATGTCAAAAAAGCCTACCCAATTTTTTCAAATTTTAATCACTTATTTTCTAAGAGAAAATCACCCCCGTTTACCAGTGACTGAAATGGATTAGAAAAAAATCGCCAAGACCCAAGAATAAAAATTGGATGTACAGCGAATTTTTTAATTTTTAATTGAGATTATCTTTAACTTTGTAATATCAAAAATTTCTATACACATTTTTGTATTAATACTGTGGGAAAAAATCAACAAGATCGAGCGCCGAAATTATAATTAGAGCAAATTTTCTATAATTCTATGGTGACGGCTGAAATATCCCGAAAAATATAATTCCCGACTCGGTAAAACACTCTGTCCCGAATAATAAAATTGCAAAACTAATCAAATTCCTGAACAGTTTATACTATTAACGAATTTGAAAATCCCCAAATAATAAAACTCCCCAAATAAAATTGTTTCTTAATCAATATTAATTATTTATTAAAAATACGATGATAAAATATTTGTATCAAATACATTTTTGTTTAATTTTTAAAGTGTTAAAAATTATTTGTTTCAATTTAAAATTAAAATTATACAAAAATTTTACCGACAAATAATATAAAAAAACACGTGTTTTTTAATCAACATTTTGATTCTTCGGAAGAACTTTTATGATTTAAAAAATACTATATGCATTTTCAACCAAAATATCTTATCCAGAAATATATTTTGTTTTAATTATTTTAATTTTCAATTAAAACAATAATGTTTAAACACTTCAAACATCTAAAAAGTTGCTCCTTTGGTATAAATATTTGATTATTTCAATTAAAAAAATATATTTGTCAAAGAAAAATGTTTTCAGCACTTGTTTACCTCGAAATTTCTTTCTATAATAGTTTTTTAAAAATTAAAAATATGACTTTTCAAGAATTTTTTTTTACAATTAAAAAAAAAAGACTGTATCGAAAACCTGCATCAGGCTTCAGATCTGAAAAAATGCAGTGATATGCATACAGGTCAAACTTTTATAGCCTCAAAAAATCTTTCTACTGCTTTACCGTCATATGTTACGAAGAATAAGAAAACAAGAAATCGACTTCGTAATACGGTGAGGGCAGAACCTCGATAGGGCAGAAAATGTAATGTCCTATATATGTAATTCCCCACTCTGACGCCCCGTACCGTATCTACGTTTATAATATCTTTAATACTACTAATCTTGGCGACGTCTCGTGAACATTCCCTTGTCTTCTTCAGGACTAACCTGAAACGAGGGTATCAGGTCATGTCATTCTCATAAATGTATGCTCTCTACGATGCCTGTGATTGACCGAAGTGCGCCACCGTGGGGACTGGTTGAACCTGATTGGTCAATCAAGTATTTTTTTTAAACCTCGACGGACCGAAAGCCAAATCGGATTGGTACTATCTAATGACCGCATTGAATTTATTAGGGTGTTTTAAGATTTCGATAGCTTTTCTATGTTTTCTTGGAAAAGTATTGTGTGTTTTTGCGATGACGGATGTTTGGTAAAATAAAATGTAATTCCCTGTTTCGATATGCTGCCCAGATAGTGCTGATAGCGTACAATGTTATAGACTGAATTCACTCTCATGTTAGTTTATACGTTGGCTCCCTGCTCTCCCGGTATCACCTACATAGACTTTGCCACAATAGCAAGGGATTTTATATACTCTTGAATCATCGAGAAGTGCCTTTTTGTCTTTAGGATAGTTTAGAAGTTGCCCTATTTTCGCAGGTGGTTTAAATATGGTTTGGATGTTGTCTTTGTTAGGAATTCTTTCTATTTGTTCTGTGACACCTTAGATGTAGGGTAGGATGGTAGTCGGTTTTCTCTCCCTTTATTTAGTAAGTTGTGTTGACTTCTCTTTTTAAGTGTGCGATTTCTTATTGCTTTATCAATTTGTTTGTTTGTGAAATAGTTCTGTATTAGGATTTGTTTAACGTTTTGTAATACCTTTTGTAAGTTATCTTTATCTGTCATGGAGACGGCTCTGTATACAAGGGCGTTGATGAACAATTGTTCTTTAGATTAATGCTGGTCGGAGCAGGCATGTATGTATATGTTTTGAATTTTTATGGGTTGGTTTTCTGTAAACCTTTATTACTACTAAGTCCATAAGAAGGACAATTTTTCGTTTTTTCCCATTTCCATGGTGAACTGAATATTAGGGTGTATTCGATTGATGAAGTCGGAAAACTTGCGTAGTTCATCTAGTCCATGTCTTCAGGTGAAAAAGTATCTTCAACGTAACAGCATCAAAATTCCGGTTTAAGCTTGGACTGGTTGAAGATTTTAGTTTTTATATGTTCCATAAAGATGTTGATTATTACAGATAAGATTGGAGGTTCCATTACTGCTCCTGAGGTATGTTTATAGAACTGGTTATTGAAAGAGAAGAAGCATGATTGAGGCAGTGTTTTATCAAAGGTATGAGATCAGATGGAAAGTTTGCAAAGGATTTAATAGTATCAACTGTATCGGAGATACAGTTGATACCAATCAATCCAAGGTGTCACAGAACAAATAGGAACAATTCTCAACAAACAAAGCATCCAAACCATATTTAAACTACATGCGAAAACAGGACAAGTTCTAAACAACCCTAAAAAGGAAAAGGCACCTCTCGGTGAATCTCTTAAAGCACCCTAATAGCATCAATAGGGACAATGGATACAATACCAATCCGATTTGGCTTACCGTCCTTCCTGGGTTTTAACAAGAAAAAAGACTTGATTGGCCAATCAGGTTCTACCAGTTTCCACGATGAGGCACTCTGGCCTGCGACGATGGAAATTATTTGATCGGTGTGGCACATACGAGGGTAGTTCAATAAGTCCTTAGAATGACCAACATATGGCGCGCGAATCGCTCCAAATCATCTGTTTTCAGTCAGCACCACTCCCGACTAGAT
>NC_046657.1:115273210-115280768 GCF_010883055.1 Belonocnema kinseyi | reverse complement strand
AAGTGTATAGAGCTCCAAGGAGATTATGTTGAAAAATAAAGAAAAATTTACCCAAAAAAAATTGTTTTTATACTTCATTCTAAGGACTTATTGAACTACCCTGGTAGTAAATATAAACAGAATTCTGTAAAAAATACATAGTATCGTTATAAAATAACCATTTATAAATTTCCAAGTTGGCCAAAATCGGAAAAGAACCTTAAAGTCTATTTGATGTACAAAACAACAAACAAAATACGCACCAAATGGTAAGTAGCCGTTCGGGCGTCTCCGGAACTTATCGCTTGGCACGACTTGCACTTGCTAGTCCCGAATGGTCAAAATTTACGTCCTGCAAATAATACTACGGCGTGGCGGCGTTTGGCCGCGCGGATTACTCCCTCGCGATAGAAAAGCACACATCGTCTAAATTTACACACAATTTCGTAAACTTAACTCCCCAAGTAAATTTATCACCTTACGTAAACTTACTATTTCACACACTAATCGAATAATTTCTAACTGCAGTCGAATGAAAATTGAACAACCTCCGTTTTATTTTCACATTGTAACGTGAAGCGAAATTACACTAGATTGCAAATAAGTACTGTAGTATCGTAAATTAATCAGGTTAAATATTGTTATTTGAAATTACAATGCACGTATAATTACTAGCTGATTGTAAATATCACCAAAGTTTTTTTTACAGTGTATCTATGCTAATCATATTTTACGTAAAGAATGAGCTTCCAAAATAAACTAAGCGCCATAAAACACAATTTATTCACCTGAGCACTTCATTCACACTTCTTCTATGTAATTCTATTAATAGCATTTACTCTGACATGCAAAAGTTTACGACCACCTCTTTTTTGATGACTGATAAAGTTCTCTTAATTTTTATTATTTTAGAGCAAAAATTTGTTCTCCTTACAGGCTTAAATGCTCTCAAAATTCTGTATGAAATGAGTCCAGAAAGAAGCAATTTGTCTATTTTTTAAGTAAATATTGCTCTAATAGTGTTAATTTCAGCGTTTTTATTTTTTTATTCTTTCCAATACTTTTGTACTAATCAATACTTTTAAATGCTTTTTGTGCTCACCTTAAATCTACTTTTCTACAGTATCGCAGCATCTAATAAGAATAAATCTAAAAAAATTTCTTATCAGATAGCAAGAACTTGAAGTTGTAAAAATTGTAAAACATATTATCTGTAGGCAAATGAAAATAAAAATGGTATTAACATATATTTTAAGGAAATTACATAGAAAATTTATGGTTATATGTTTACTGTGGTTTGACGTCTCACTACAGTTTCAGAATGCTCTGACTTGGTTTCGAATCTTAAAATATTTTCATAAAACATTAAATGACCAACAAAAGATTTAACCTTCAGAAAGAGGAACTAAATAAACAAATTGAATAGAATTAAAAAGGAAATACGCTTACAATTATTATTTTTATTATTATATACTTAATTTATTCACTACATACATCATCGCACACTTGATCGCTATGAAAAATCAGAACGGCTGCGACGAGATTCGAACCTAACTTATCTAAAGCGCTAAACGCATTCCGTAACAACTAACCCCCTCGGCAAACTTATAATATGCTTGTATGAATAACATTCTCTAATTTGATATCTCAGTAACTCAGTATAATAAACTTGTGTGTTTTTAAATGTAATATTTTATAAATTGTACTCATTGCATTAAATCTTATTACATTAATGTATACATTTTATTAGAAAGAATTCCTAATGTTTTAAATCCAATAGTAAATGTATGAATTAAAAATAGAAAGAGTTAACTTTTATTTAAAATATTGTGAAACATAACCTATCGGCTCGATCGGAAAATGGTGAAACAATCGAGGAGCACTCTCAAATGGAACTATATGAAAAATCAAGAATAACGATTTCATAGTTTTCTATGCGCCTCTGATTGCTGTCAACTTCATAGTGACAATATCAATTTCTAAAATACGTTTTCGAGATTATGATATTCACTATTTTTCTTATTCAAATTATTTTTCGAAAACTAAGTAAAAAGAATATCATTTTTTCATAGTGTTAATTCTTGAAATGGAGATTCATAATATTTCGTATTTAGAATACTACTTTGTCATCTTAATGTTTTAAATACTCGTATGATAATATTAAACACCGGTACTGTAATACGAATAAATGTAATAAAACTTTAAAAAGTCACTATAGCTATAGTCACTCGAAAAAAGTGAATGCAATGGCGAGTATTTTATTATTATTGTTTTATTTTTCACTATTTTAAAACTTTATAAGCCCCACCACAAATTTTTCTTCATGAAAGACAAAAATAACATACTTCATTGTTCCAAGCTGAAGAAGTTTCAGGTTCCATTTTCTTGAATTTCCAAATTTGTATTGTTGCTATCTAGCAAGAACTTCGCATTTAAGAAATATTTCGGATTTCATCTACAAACTTTTCCCTCGGCTCAATGAATGAAAGAATACTTCTTAACAATTCCCTATGCAAGTTTCAGATTATGACCTTGGTGATCGGGAAAATAGAAGTTAGATTAAACGGACATTAGCACAAATAGAAATTATGACAAAAGATATATTCGTAAAAAGAAAAATGAGGGCAAGTGGTTACTCAGTAAAAAAAATAATGTTCAATAGTAATTCGGAAAAATAATAGGCCAGCTGATAATTCGGATAAATATAAATTATAGGGCAACCGGTTACCATTTGTCACCAAACGATAGGTCAGAAAAATAAAAATTATGTCAAATGTAAATTCGGAAATAAAATAATTATGTCCAATATAGTAATTTGGTAATATAAAAATAACGGAAAACTGTAATTCCGTAAAATAAAAATTTGGTCAAGTAAAAATGATGACAAATAGTAATTCGGGAATACAGAAATTAATAGGAATCGTTATTCGGAAAAAATGAACAGAACGTTGGAATAACTGTAAATTATAGATCATGAAAAATGTGTAAATTTCACCACCTGCATATTTACCATTTAGATGGTTTCCCTAATTTTCAAACATTTATCCAGGTAATTAAAATTTTCAAATTACAATTATCAGAAATAAAAAATCTATAAGTGGGAGATTGTCGATGATACGTGATTTTGTGGATACACAAAGTATTTTATCTACGTGTTATTTATAATAATATTTACATAAATTGATAAAATCAGTGACCTTAGTCGAAAATAATCAGTGCATTGTAATCATAAAATAACAAATTTTACCAAATTTTTTTTACAATATATTGTCTAATTTCTGGCTATTGATTTTGCCCTTTACATTGTTTGGTGTCGCCATTCATGGTTGAAAGTATTCAAAGAATTATCTCCAAATTAAGACATCTACTGTGGAACAATTCTAAAATTGAAGAGTTTAATGAAAATTAAATCTAAAAAATTATATTGTTAACAAATATAATTATATTTGCTACGATAATCAATTTGGAATTTTTGTTTTTGTAATTTTGTTTTAAATATTATTAGCAAACTATTAATAGTAGTATGTACACTTACTTGGAAAACCTGAAACTGACAGAGAATTTGTACATACCTGGAAAAAACTGGAAATGTTAGGGATTTTTTTTAAATCAGGACATTTTCTCAAGAATATGAAATTAAGTGACAATGTTTTCTCTTTTTTAAAAGTAGCTTTACACTATTGGATTTAACTTTTTTTAAAGTGCTTTTTAAATTTGTTCTTTATTATTTTTTTTTAGCTTGTTAAAAAAAGTATTTTTTGGTTGAAAATATCAACTATTAAATTTTTCGCTGAGAATTAATCTTGCTGGGTTGAAAATTGAACTTTCTGGTAATAATTTTTTTTTCTTTGGTTAAAGATTAACCATTCAATTAAAATTATATCTCTTTGGTTGAAAATTGAACTACTTTGTTTAAAATCCGTTGTAATTTATTGTTGAAAATAAATTTCTTTAACTATTCCAGTTGAAAATTCTTCTCTTGTTTAAAAATGAACTGTTTTATGGACATATAAATAATTATTTTTTGTTGAAA
The DNA here is from genome assembly GCF_010883055.1 of Belonocnema kinseyi. Taxonomy (NCBI): domain Eukaryota; kingdom Metazoa; phylum Arthropoda; class Insecta; order Hymenoptera; family Cynipidae; genus Belonocnema; species Belonocnema kinseyi. The sequence continues at coordinate 115,276,756 of NC_046657.1, read as the reverse complement.
AATGATCTTTTTTAGTTGAAAATTCATGTATTTTGTTCATCATTCGTCTTTCTGGTACAAAAATAATCTTACTGATTGAAAATTCAATTATTTTGGTAGGAATATGATCTTTTTTGGTTAGAACTAGAACTGTTTGCTTAAAAATTAATCGGTTTTGGTTAAGAATTATTCTATTTTGTTAAACATATGTCGTTTTTGGTTGAATTCAACTTTTTTGCTATGCAGTTATGCAAATTAAAATGTTTTTTTGGTTAGTACAATCAAACAATATATTTACGTGTATATTGATAGTTTATTAACTGTCGGAAAGATCGACGGAGAGATAGAAAGACGTGAGAAAATACGTGGACCTAAAATAAGCTGAAAAGGTATGCCAGGGCAGAAATGTGTGGCGACAAACAGTTAATAAAAAATGCACGATGGGAAGTGTCAGTGGATAGGACGCCTGAAACGAAAGACCTTAAATACTAATAGGCCTGAGTTAGGAGCTTTTCATGGTGACTTAGTGAAACTCTTCAACTGGGGTGATTGCCAGATAGATTGATCAGCGGTTTGAGTCAAAGCAGTGTTGTGGATCGAACGTGTTGTTTAAATAAGCGAACATGGTAATTCTAGATACATCTAAAAATCTATAACTCCTCTCTCCCATATTCCGCCACGTACACTGAATTCCCCCCCCCCCCCAAGTTAAAAATATAAGAACCAAGTGAGTCACGCTTACCCCGAAAGGGATTTGGCTAAATACAGTCCCCTCTCTGAATAATGCTGCGCTGAATAGTGCCGCTTTTCCTCATTTTTTCTCGATCGCCTCCCGCACTATCGCTTCGAGCACCAGCATTTCAATCCAGTCTCTTTGAATAGTGCCACTCAAATAAATATACAAAAATAGACTATGTACCGCATTAATTCTTTATAGTACATAATTATAATAATTAATCAAATACTTACCAAATCAATGCTTGTACAAAAACGGCTCGTTTTTGTTGAATCAAAATCGCAAAAAAACATATACACTTCTTACTTCCGGGCGGGGGGGGGGGGGGGGAAGAACGGCACTATTCAGGAAGACCGGAAGCGAATTCGATGGCGCTTCCTCATGCTAAGAGTGGGGAAAGCTGAGTTCCACGAAAAATACTCCCCTACCAGCCGATTTTTGGCATCATTCAGAGAGAAGAGCGTACTCTAACAATAAATAATATGCTGTGACTAGTCCCGACAAACTGCGCAAGTTGGACAAGGGGATGGACTAGTTATCCCGAATTTCGGGACGAGACACTTCGTAAATAATAGTAATAATAATAATACACCAGTACCGAGTTTTAGTTCACTGCGGTTTATTTCTTCCGCACTGATGAAGAAACTGTACAACTTCATTTAAAACGAACAGAGATATTCAATAAAACATGTTTGTATCTGTACCTTCTAATGTATGAGATTTAAAAAAAATACTGTTCTTGGTTAAATCGGACATGCTCTATTAATTAACAACAACAAAATGGAGAATTCCAATTATTTATATGCAAAACTGTAGATATGCTAAATATTAATGCACAGAGTTGCCGAGAATCCTTACTATATCTAAGCAAATTAAAGGCTTTCTGTTCACCTAGGAAATATTTTGTAGTAAAAACATTAATAAGTTAAATACGCACTGAGTTTTGAGTATAAAATAAAATAAAAATTTATTTTGACTCTTATTAAAATTTATCGACTTTAGAAACAAATTCAATATTTTTACGTATTTAGATATTTAGAAATTCTTAAAATAATTATTTATAATAAAGCCACATAACATCCCATTTAAAAAACTATGTAGATTCCAATATCTTAGGTTTCCCATATAGGTTCCTCTCCCATTTCCCATATGATTTTATTCGAGAATCCATGTGGATTCCCATATATAGGGAAAATATGGGTTCCTATATAGGGCCCGTGTGGGCATTTTCAGCAGAGAAATAACACTGGTCAACGGATGTAGCCTATAAATCTGCCAAATAAGATATAATATTTATGAACTTTTTATTTGTACTGAATTCAAATCTGGCCTCTATTTTCTTCCATCAGTCGTTATTTTTTAATAGCTATTTGTTATTACATTTTTCCACGAAAAATGTTTAATCGTATAGGGTAAAATGATTTAGATAATTTTTTTGAAGCAAAATAGTGAGATGATTCCGAAGGCTTTTTACATCTTAAATCAAACGACCACCAAGTTTTTGATCCGACATTTTTCAAAAAACCAGTAATACTTTAACGAAACAAAGTTCAAAGGGTGTTTGAAATAAACGCAAATGGCGTAAAAACTATTTTCTAAAACTATCGTGTTATAGACAGCGCTCTAACAGCCGAGAAATTCCGGGGTTTTTAACTAAATATGTGGTTTCATTCGTTTCTTGATACCGAACAAAAGTTAAAAAAAGAGAAATTTATTCTACAATATCATTTACCATTATTGAAATATAGTGAAGATGTCAACGGGATACAAATATAAAAAAGACTGCGGGTCAAAATTTAAAGTTCAAGCTTTATTTTGAAACACTTCCAGAAATTTGTCAACTTCTCTTTACTATTGATTGATTTATTGTCTCCATTGTATACTTTTACAAGCTTTTACCATTTTTCTGTGTCCACCTCAGTGACAATACCCAACAATTTACATGAATTCCCCTTTCAATTTTACATGGAAAATATTAAAACTTAAATTCTAACTGAATTCATTAGGCGAATACATTGCAGTTAATTCATTCCCTTACATATTTATATCCTTGATTCTACATACTATATCACAAATTGTCCATCTTCCAAACTCATTCTTCCTCTCATTCACTCTGTCGCGCTCTCTGTGACCTCCCCCTCTGATACTTCTCTTGCTTTCTTTTCGAACTCTCTGGCAAATCGGCAGAGGACAGGGTTCGGTTTTCCCCTAAATGTTTCGATGACCAATTCTTCTAACTCCCGATCTCTCTTTCCGTCCTTCCATTTATCAACACCGTCAATCCATTTTTTATCCATTTTTCCATCTAGCCCTTGACAAACCCATATGTGCGTCAGGTTCTCTTCTACTTCTCCACAAATTCTACACGTAGTATCCTTGTATCCCTTATTCCCTGCCTTTCCTACGTTCCCGAATCTTAACCTTGCCCACTGCTCCTTTTCCTCTGGACTTATACCTTTTTCATTCCAATAATTTTCTCTCCTCAAACTGGTCTTCCATTTTCCGTATCCACTACAGTAATTGGAACTATCTATTTTCATCCAGTCCAACTGTATTTCCTGCTCTATTCTTCTTTCTACTCCCTTAATCATATTATCGTTAATCTCATTGACACGACTCCCTTCAAATACCCAATCCAGCGTCTCTCCACCCCCTACAATTCTGCATGCTTTCTGTAACCCTTTACCCCATGCTGACGGATTCCCATTCTTGATTCCCCTCATTTCTTTCTTTAGACATATTTTTGGCCATCTCTCCTCTCTCATTCCCAAAATTTCTACCATATATTTCGAAGCCCTCATTCTTGCTTCTATCTCTAGGCTTAACCTGCC
>NC_046657.1:115268296-115273110 GCF_010883055.1 Belonocnema kinseyi | reverse complement strand
AGCTGCGTTCGTGGCTGTTTGCGCTTTTCCAGCCATTTTTCTTATATGAGTTTTATAAGCCCCTCCAGTTGAAAACCAGAATCCCAAATATTTGAAGTTATCAACCACTTCTACTTCTTTTCCCTTAATTATCCAATGTTCTCCCTTTTTTCCTTCCCCCCTTCCTAAAAATCATTATTTTAGTCTTCTTTACATTTATCTCTAGCTTATTTCTTTTTACATTTTTTTTGCAAGCTTCTAATCATTTCTGCTAAACCTTCTGCTGTGTCTGCCACTAATGCCAAATCATCCGCAAATTTTAACCCAAAAATTTTCTCATTTCCCATCACCGTCCCTCCTATATTTCTTCTTTCCCAATCCTCTTCGATCTCATTCACAAAAATGTTGAATAGGGTTGGACTGAGAGGACATCCTTGTCTAACCCCTCTTGTTGTAGAGAAGCTCTCTGTTATTCCCTGACCAGTTATTACCTCATTAACCATTTTCGCGTATATCTCCTCTAACATTCGTAACATTCGGCCTCTAATCCCAATTTTCTTCAGTTTTCCGATGAGAATATTTCTATCTACTGTATCGAAAGCTTTCTGAAAGTCAACGAAAATCCCATACAGCTTTCCTCCTTCTCTCTTAAGTTTATTATTGATTATAGAATTTAGCACGAATACGTGATCTCTCGTTGACCTTCCTTCCCTGAATCCCGCTTGGCTTTCTCTTATTAATCCCTTCTTTTCCAGCCAAGTCCTCAATCTTCTATCTATGATGGTTGTTAATATTTTATATCCTATATCTAATTGAGAAACTCCTCTGTAATTTCCTGTATCCTCTTCTTCCCCTCCCTTATGCATGGGTTATATTCTAGCTATTCCCTACCCATTTCCAGCTTTTCCTTCCTTCCAAAACTCATTCAGTATTTCGTGCATCTCTATTAACCAAACTGCCGGTAATCCTTTTATAAACTCTGCCGTCAATCCGTCTTCCCCTGCTGCTTTTCCCCTTTTAAAATTTTTTATTACTTTCGCTAATTCCTCCCTGGAGATATCCTCGTGTAATTCCTCCTCATCCTTATCCAACTTCATTCTTTCTTCCTCCTGCGTTCTTGTTGGCTCCCCTCCCCCTCCCACTTGCGGTTTATCCTTCCCCTCTTCGATCTCTTCCTCGTTCCCTCCTAGTAGTTGCTGAAAATGTTTTTTCCATTTCTTCTTTTCAATTTTCCCTCTCTTTCTCTTCCCTCTCCTTCTCGGTCTAAGCTCACCTATTGCTTTCCAGAACTGCCCCATATTCCTACTGTCTCTAATTTTTGCCCATTTATTTTCCTTTTCTTCTTTTCTTTTCTTGGCAATAAGCTTCTTTAGGTTCTTACGTTCTTTCCGCCATTCCTCTCTTTCTTAAGGCCCTTTCCACTTTATAAATTTCTTCAAAATCCCCCAAACCCGTTTCTTTAACTGCCCTATCTCATCTTCGGCCCTATTCCCTTCCTTTTTTCCCCTGCCAGAATGATTGTTCCCAATTCTGTATTTTTTCGTCATTCCTACCATTTCAGATGCTTTCTTAATGTTTACCTTGAACCTATCCCCTCTACTCTCCCATACCTCCCTTTTTAGCTCTTTTCTCTCTTCCCATAAACTTATCAATTGTTCTTTAAACTCTTCTGCCTTTTCGTCCTCCCATATTAATTTTTCAACAAAATACGTGTTCCCCCTCCTTTTGTTTTTCCCTTTCCTCTCTCCCCTATAAGGTTCCCTTACATCCCCACTCATTTTAAACGTTATTGGTAGATGGTCGGACTCCGTACGTACTATTATCTCCATTTCTTTGACATTACCTTCTCCTTCTGCTTCCGCTTCTATTATATAGTCTATTACCGAACCTCCGTCCTCTCCAACGTGCGTCCATTCCCCTTTTTCATCTCCCCTTACTCTCCCATTTAGTACTCTTAACCCTAGTTCTTCACAGAATTTCAAAAGCTTTTTACCCTCACTATTTACCGTACTGTCTTCGGACCTCCTCTCTTTATAGTAACTTCTCGCTGGTTCGTTTGCATCAAATTCTTCTACTCCTTGTTCAGATCCTATTCTTGCGTTCCAATCCCCTATTATAATTACCCGTTCCCCTTTAGCTTGTAAGTCCCCTACTAATTTTTTTAATTCATTACAAATTTTTCCACAGCCCTCGTTGTTGTATAATGTTACAAAATTATTTCTAATCCATTTACCCCCTAAAAAATGTCCACTTATATTCAAGCCATATGCCCATTCGTTTATTTCAATTTTCTCACTCATACTCTTTCTTATGCCTACTAATTGGCCCCCCTTAGCCCTACCTTCGTCTTCCTCGAAAAAACCAAGTTTCTATTTCCTTCTTTTCTTCATTCCACACAAATTCGGTATTTTCTAATCTCCATCGCATGTAGCTTGTAGTAGCTTCTAGCCCCCTATCCCTGGCCTCTCTGATCTTACTTTCGATCCAATCCTGAATCTGCTTTTCCCTTTCTGTAAAATCATCTTCCACCTTGATCCTAGTTCCCCTCAATTTATGCTTATTAGCCATAAGGTTCCTCTTGTTGTCCCACGTCGTAAGTTTTATTAAAGTTCCTCCTGCAATGCCCTTCATTTTCTGTATCAGCATTCTTACTCCTGTGATACCTTCGATGGTGTTGCTGATCTCCTTGTGCAGGAGTTTTCCTCGAGACCTGAAGCCTCTCACTATGACCCAGTTCTTCATTTTCCTCCTTTCTTCGTTTTCCCAAATCAGCTCCCCATCTCGAAGAAAATCGTGCTTTTGTTTATCCCCGACCCCATCAGTCTTTCTTCTATTTAAAATTTCCCCACTCTGCTCTCCCTCATTATTCCCCTTCTCTCGCCCCACTTGTGCGGATATATCTCTTGTTTCCCTCTGACTCACACTTTTTCCTTCACTATTGTCCTCACTATTTTTTCTTTCATCACTTCCCACTGACTTCTCGACCGCACTCTCCACTTTCCTTGTTAGCCTTTCTGAAACGTCTGCCAATTCCCTCCATCCCTGTTCTACGATTTGGATTTCTTGTTCCGCCTGTATTAGTTCTAGATACACTCTTCTCTTGTCCTCCAAATTCTTAAGTCTCTTCTTTAAATCCTCCAGTTCCGGTTTGATCTTTTTTTCTCACCACCTCGCCATTTTCCTTTCTATCATGGTTTCTAAATCTGACTCCTCAGCTTCACTTAATTTTTCTTCAGTTCTCTTTTTTTCTCCGCTCTCCTTCGCTATTTCTTCTCTCCCCGTATCATTGAATCCACTGCCCTCCTTGTTTTGCGTTTTTCTCACTTCCGTCGGTTCACCCATCTTTTCTGGTACTTGCACTAACTTTTCGCTTGTATGCTTTTCCGAATCCCCGTCACTCTTCTTTTCCCCGTTTTTTTATTGGCACTCTGCTTTCTTTCCGCTACTGGTGAGCGAACTAACACCTCTCTTTTTTTGAAAGGGTCCTGCTCGTTTGGATTTTCCCCTGTCGTTGATTCTGGCCCCTTTTGCTTTTCTAGGAACTCCTCCATCATCTTTGCACTTTTCTTGTTCCCCATCTTAATTGCCAAGTCTTTTTTCGGTCGCCCTCTTGACTTCTTTTTATCCCCTAGAATCGCTTCTTTTTCCTCTTGATCGGGTCCTGCATTTTCATTTCCCTGTTCCCACAGCTCTACATCGCCGTTGTTCTTGTTGGCTGCTATTACTCCCGATGTAACATTTTGCGGTTCTGCCATATTCGTTTCAAACATTTCCCGCGGGACAACTTCCATTTTGTGTTACGCGGACTACACTCTGCTGTCCCCTGTTGGGCCCCCACGGCACTTGCTATTTGTCTAAAACAATTTGCTTCCTAACCTCTACAACACACTGGATGCCCGAATACTTCCGAAGACTTTCCAATCTTTCCACTGCGTTCCCATTTGAGATAACACTCAGGAGTACACTTTCCCTCACTGCCTACCAGTAATTTCGGTAACTGGTCCTGCCCGATCCCAAATTGCTGTTTTTTGCTTAAATTTCACTCCGCTTGTCCCGACACGTGCTCTCCGATACCCGCCCAAACCGGAAGTCCCCAACTTCTCTTTAGTATTTTATGCTTTTCTAAAAAAGGGTACAAAAAGTGTTGTTTTTCATTAAACATTTAAGTTCTGTTTGGCATCAAAAAACGAAGAAAACAACCTATAGTCGGTTTAAAACCATATTTTTATCGAGTTGAGGAGGTTATTGGATATGAGATTAAGAAACGCATCGAAAATAAATTTAAATCAGAGTTGAATGCAGTTCAAAAAATAGTTCGGAAATAATGTAACTCATTTGGTGGATGCATGGGTCACATTTTGTTTAACCACTGTAATCTGCAGTCCTGAAGTATTGCGACTGCGGTTCTGGGGTTGTAGTTTGGCATGGTGTGGGAGGTGGGTTTAATGGATATCACTATTTACGATATGGTTCAGTCCAACACTGCACGCGTAAATGAATACCCGCCTCCTCCATACAAAAAGGTGCCTTAGAATGTCTTCTGCTTTGCGAGTTTTAAACCATTAAAAAACTCTAAGGAACTTAAACTGACTTAGTTATCTTCAACTGATTTCTATTGACATCAACGGACTAAAGCTGTCTTCAATTGTTTTATGTTGACTTTTTATGACTTTATACGAATTCATTGTCTTCAAATTATTTCAAGTTTAGGCTACATGAATGGACTCCAGGTATACAGTCTGTCAAGTTAAAGCGTGGGTAACTTTTTTGGTAAAATATTTTATTTAAACGCATGTTTCTACATGAAATTACATTTGTCAAGGTGTCGAGCAAAA
>NC_046657.1:115261819-115268196 GCF_010883055.1 Belonocnema kinseyi | reverse complement strand
GAGGGAGCTCTTCTTAATATTTTGACACCAAAATCATGTCGATACACCTTACCGACTGCGAGTAAAGCCACCCACGCTTTAACTTGACAGACTGTACGTATACAAAAATTGAAGTACTAACTACTTTATTGCACTCGTGCATGATCTAGACCTAAGAAATATTTTTTTGACTCAGTGAAATATTTTTTTGCTTCAAATATTCAAAAATTTGCTGTGCGAAAATAGGTTCTTGAGCTTATAAAATATTTTCTTGACCTTAAAATATATTTCTTTCCATCAATTCACATTTCCCCATTTCAAAGAAATATTCATCCCAATTCATGGCACATTCATTTGGAACAATGAGTTATTCTTTGATTTAAAGTAATATTTTCCTCCGACCAATAGGTCGTATTTTTGAAAAAAAAAACAATCTTAACTTAATCCTAATAAAATTTGTCTGGCTGAAAAAAAATTTTTTTGATTGAAAGCATATATATTTATTTGCCTTAAATAAATATTTCTTTGAAAACAAACAAGACTTTCACTTACTTCAGCCAAGTAAAATTCACTTGGAATAAATAATCCTTTTTTTCAGTGTACAAAGACATCTCTGTGAAGTTGCACTCTCCATTACAAATATAAAATGTTGTTTAGAGTTCTGAGAAGATCATCAATAGTTCTAGAGTAGGTTCGTGATAGACTTGAGCAGCCCTTAATTTTTCAAGCCTGAACTTTTTTAGAGTTCTGAGTATATTTAGTATATAGTTCTAGAGCCCCTATACTGCTTTTTAAAAATAGTTTCGGCCACTTTCTCAATAACAAAAATTCTACTTTTTCCGTAATATTCTATAGTTCTAAAAGAGTTCTGGAGTTCTTTAATGATAAAATTTAACAAAAATGAAAAACCTAAAAGTAACATATTTTAAAAATTGAACATTGTTCACTAATTTCTCACTTAGAGTCCTAAAAAGTTCTCATCAGAGCTCTGTCCCCCCAGAGGAGTTCTATCAAAAAGTCTTATGACACTTTATAGTCAATTCAGAATTCAAAGAACTAGAACAAATTAAAATTAACCAAATTTAAAAAGTTTTTAATTTTGAGATCCAAGGGTTCTGATCAGTGTTCTGCCCTCCACACCTGAATAGTGGTACCAACAAGTTTTATGACACTTATGGATAAAGTCAAAGTTCAAAAAGCTCTGATCAGAACACTCAGTTCTAGCCGGGAATCAGAGAGTTCATATGAGAAAAGTGAGGAAGGGAATTACACGAAACGGCATAAGAGTTAGGGGGGTATAGATTTTTAGATTGATCACCCTAGGCGAGAAGCTTCACAAAGTCGCCATGTAAAGCATTACGTCATTGACACTTTTCTTTATGCATTTCTTATAAACTATTTGTCACCACACTTATCTCTCCTGGCATTCCTCTTTAACTTCCTCCACTTCCTGGCATATCCTTTTGTAAGCTCTTGTATTTTTATGGCTTTTTATTTCTTCAAATTAATGTCTCATTCACACATTCAAAACGTTCTTTTCTCGGTCTGCATCTGGGTATGCTGCCATTTACTTTACTTCGATATACAGTGAAACTCTTTTATAGCGTCGATTTTCGGGCTGACGGTGGGTGGGAACTAACTCATTATAGCCCGCTTCGCTTTTGTTTGTTCACGCTTCAGTGCTCGCCTGAGTGACTACTGCAAATCCCGAGGACCCTGCGCAGCTCCTTTTACACCTACCTGCGGTACGGTGTCATTTCTCGGAAGGGCTATAGAAGGGAGGGCTATTGAAGGGTTTCACTGTACTTTTTTCACATTCTTTGAGGATTCTCTCATTACTGCCTTTGTTAATTATTGTTTCACTGCACATACTGTGCAGGAATTTCATTCAAATCGTGTTAATTTTGCTCTTATCCTTTTCTTGGCAGGCACAGGTCTCACTAACATACAGCATATTTGGTTTAAATACAAAATTATTTATTGTCATTTTACTTTTATCTGATTACCTCCGTATATACGCATCTCTATATCGCCATAGACCTTTCCGTCAGTAGTAAATAAACTACTAAGATGCACGTACCTATCAACTTGTTCTATCTGCTCATTGTATAAAACAATGTTGCATACTTTTTTTACCCTTTCCATGACTCGAGATCTAAACCTGCTTCTTCTGAGACGGTCATTCTTCAGTGGAAGACATTGCAATTTTGGCTGAAGGAGCGAAGCTCCTTTTCTTCACGGGATCACCCCCACCCCTCGAGGAACAATATCGAAATTTTACGAGCAAATAAAAAGAAAAAAACAAGACCCTAGTTAAACATTCTTTTATTTTGTACACATTACTCTTATTATTCTACGCTTTTTTAGCTTTAAAACTCATAACTCCCCCCAGGTTAGAGGGTGTTGCCGCTCACTCGACTCCCGTAGAATGGGCGCCACTGCCATTCTTAGACACTTGAAGGGTGGATATTCAAAGACGTATAACCGCCAATTTTTCAAAATTCGTTTTATTTTCATTTTCGAAACTCTAAGCTGATGCCGTCATTTCGGCGATAAGAGCAAGTCAAAAATCGCAATAGTTTTATTGTGAGAATTTTTCAAACATTGCATTTCGGTAACTGGCGCCCTATTGGCAATTCAAGGTCGTATAACAGGCAATGGAGCCTTATGTAAATTTCGTGTTTTCACAGACACTTTCTGTATGTGTGTTAGAATTCTTCGTAAAACTCCTGCGCATTGAGATTTGGTGTAATACCCAAACTAAAAACATTTGGCTCAGTGCTAATCATTTGTTTGACTGCATTTCTGTATTGTGCCATATCTTTCGCGTATACAAAAAGTATTTTGATGTTGAAAATCGTCAAACCGTACGAAGTTCAAGAAGCAATATTCTAGGTCCTATACTTCCGGAGAAATGGTTAATCGCGTCGCAGAAAACAAGAAACGTCACATCAGCTGCGAAGAACACACATCTCTCTTACATTCACTTCGTGACGCTAATGGTTGATATACGACTTTGAACTGCCAGACCCCCTCGACTTATACGTGGCGCAATTTCAATTGGTCGTATCTTCCTCAATTTTAATCGAAATTATTTCAAACTTGAATAGATGACGTATTACGGTTATACGACTTTGAATATCCACCCTTCACTTATCCATGAGTATAATAAATAACCATGAGGACGCAGCGCATCCTTGCCTAACACCTTGCATAATATTGAACCAGTTACTCAGTTGCCCATTCACCCGCACGCACTCACATTTCTACCTGCATATATTGTTTTTATTGCTTCTAGGAGCCATCCATGGACTCCGTACTCTTCCAGCACTTCCCAAAGTTTACTTATATCCACACTGGCAAACTCTTTTTCTATGTCAACAAATGCACAGAAAACTTTTTTATTTGATCTCAAAACTTTTTTTATGATCTGTTTCAAGCTAAATATCTGATTCGCATATGCTTTCATGGCATCCCTGCCGGACCGAATGAACAGAAAAGATACGCTACAGCATATCCTTATAGTATCAACATAATATCCTTTCCGCATCATGCAACAAAAACTTAAAAAACAGTACGATGAACCTTTATTTTATCGAAATTCGGATTTTACGTTAAATTTTCTGTGAGGACACGGAATAATGGCAATGGTTTTTTGCAGCGTTAAAAAATTAACAAAATTAAATACATGTCATTGACATAGGCTGAAGACGACTTCAAGCGTATCTTATTTCAGTTGCAGCATACTAAATAAGCGACTATGGATGCAATAGAAATCACCTTCAGCAGAAGTTTGACATTTTTTAAAATTATTACCGCTACAAAATAAACTATTGCAATTACTCCGTGGCACTCTAATGGCAAATTTAACGTAGAATCCGAGCTGCATCAAGTTAAATGACCATCTTGCTGTTTTTAGTACCTTTTTTTGCATGATACACAAGGGATACTATGTGGATACTATAAAGGTACGCTGTAAATATCCTTTCCGTTCATTCGGTCCGCCAGGGATAAATCTACAGCAACCTTAACATTCTTCAAGTTCCTAATTATGTCCCTAACCTCAGGGACACAGATTCTTTCAACCAGGTTTTCCTATGTACCGTATTCACCTCCCAATAATTCCTAGAAATAGTCTCTCAAAGCATCTAGCATCCCGTTTGCATAATATAACATTTCACCCTTGCTATTTCTCATGCCGACTTTTACTCTGTACAACTACTTCCTTTCATAATGATCAAGGCCAATTTCTAAAACAGGTTAATTCTTCCTTCAAAATCGATTTGTATTTTCCTCTCTTCTTCCGCTTTGATTTTACCTTTACTTTCTTTAACTAATATTTTTAATTTCCAGTTTATGTTTATATAATCATTTTCAAGTCTATTTATCTCCCCATCGCTAAGACTTGTAATGCTAAACTGTTTTAGATACGCTTACTTCTTTACGTTACTGGCTACGCGGATTTCATCGTTTCATGACGCATTACCAGACATTTTTTCTAACACCGCAGTACCACACACTTCAGTCGCACTCCTAACAATGATATCCTACAGGATATTCCGTGCGTCTTCTATATCTTTATTCTGAAAATCTATTTGCACTTCCGCATCCTAGAAATTCTCAATCTTGATTCGCGTCTTGTCCTAATCTCATTTTTGAGACTAGGAGGTAAGGATCCGTTTTACATTCAGAACACCTCGTAACCCTTATATCTTTTACAAGCTCGGATGAGTTTTAGTCATCTCCTCAAAAACAAAGTTAATTACATTCGGACCCCGAGTTGAGTACTGTTTTGGTTCTGACCTTATACTCATGTCGGGATTTCCGAACGTAAACAGTCAGGACCGTGTCGCAATGAGGCGCAGTTATCCAGCCGGGCCGTTAGGGCACAGCGTTCTATCACTAACGCTATTAAAGACAAATCTTCCCATTTCTGAGGCGCGGTTTCAATCTTTGGCAAACACATAGCGGTGTTACTGAATTCGGGGTCCGTGTTGTATTAAACAAGCCCCTTTTTAAACATAAGCTAACCGATCTGCCTCCGTTACCATTCTTTTGATCCCCAAAATTACCTAGCACCCTTTCCGTACCCTGACGTTGGACTCCAACCCATGTATTCATATCTCCTGATATAATTATTCTTTCCCCGTGATCGCAAGTATCTATCGTATCATTTAAAGTATTTCAGAATACGCCTTTTACTTCACTCATTTCGCCATCAACTGCACGGAGAAAAAGATATCGCACAATGATATCGCAAAACCTCTACATTGCAAGAAAGCGCAATATGATAACGTAAATCAGGTCCCGGAGCTTTGTACGATATTATAATGCACTAATATCACAGACAAAAATGAAGTTAAATTTTGTTGCTGTCGTCTGCTACGGCGTCCTTAGCAGCAATGGGAAAAAGGCAGAGATGAGTCAGTTCGAGCTATAAATCGGGACTCTAGATTTAAAAAAATCACAGAGAAAATAAAAAATTTGCTGCAGGTAAGACCTGCAACTGTTAATGATTAAACATATTTCGGCGAAAGTTTCATTGAGTTTACGAAAATAATTCTGAACTCATCAATTGCGTCGCGCTGAAGTGAGCAAATTTCAGTAAAACATGTAGAATTTACGACAGAAAACACAAAAAAGTATATACTTACTGATATATTTCCTCCGAAATAAGTCACATTATTGTAGACGAATTAGAACTTACTTAATACAATTTATCAAAAGCGCAAAATGTAACTGACGGATGGGAATCCCCATTTCTTACGTTATAGATTGCACAATTACGCGGTATATAATGTAAAAACTTGCAATGTACGATATCACGACTTTTTGCTATTATAATGCGATAATTACGATATATAGCGCAGGAATTACGATATATATTGTAATTTGTGCGATACAGTTTTCTCAGTGTGGAGCGTAGCACGCTATGATAAATAATCTTATGATTGCTACTTTCAATCTAACCCACAACAATCTGAGAGATACAAATCCATGCTTCTTCGCATGCTGTTTTGCTCGCACATTCATAATCAGACCAACCCCTTGAATAGTATGTGATTCACTATCTGTTCCTGACCAAAGTTTGAATCCGTTATCAAACTCCCAATTTTTATCATTCTAATGTCGCATTCCTTTTTTAAAATGCAAGAACTATGGTTTCCTTTAACGTGCAGCAGATTTTCGAGTTTTGACTTGATCTATAAGGGTCATAATACTTTTTGATGAGACTCTTCTGGAGTGGAACGAAACGCTGAAAACAACTCTTGAACTCAACATTAAAAATTAAAACATTTTGGTTCACTTTAACGTGCTGTAGTCCTTTGAATTTTAACCTGGTCAAAAAGTTGCACACGACTTTTCAGTAGAATAATTCTGGGTGGGGGGGGGGGGGG
>NC_046657.1:115258851-115261809 GCF_010883055.1 Belonocnema kinseyi | reverse complement strand
CGATTCTAATCAGAACTGTCGGAAATCTTAAAATTCTAAAACTCTTGGTTTTCTTTAAAATGTCCGCAGTTCTTCGAATTTTAACTGTATCAAAAAGTGCCACAAAAATTTGTGGTAAAAATTGTTTGGTGGCAACAAAACTATGACCAAAACTGCTGGAACTCTCTAAATTGATAGTTATTTAAAAAAAAATTTTTTTAAGTTTCGTAGTTCTTTGAATTTTAACTTGATCGAAAAATATCATAAGACTGTTTGGTAAAACTTTTTCAGTGGAGCAGAGAACATGGAACTTGAAATTTTTAAATAAATTTTTTTTTAACTTTAACGTGCTGTGCTTGATTGAATTTTGACTTTATCGAAAAGTGTTGCAATACTTTTTTTTTAATTTTCCTGGAGGATTCCAGAACTCGGATCTCAACTTTCGGAACATGTTGAAGCATGTTACTTTTAGTTTTTTGATGTTTTTTTTTTAATTCTATTATTAGAGAACTTCAGAACTCCTTCGAAATCATGCAAAAAAAGTTGAATTTTTGCAAAGTGGTGATGCAACTTCATAGGGATTACAAACATCGTGAAACTGAAAAAAATATATCATACTTTAATTCCTATTTTCACCTAAAAAACTTGAGAATTCCTTTTTTCATTGGATAATTCTAATAATTTTTTCCTATAATGCACATGTCCTACGTTTATAATTTCTTTTTTTTTAATTTAATTTGGTCTCTTAACTGAAAAGTTATGGTTTAACAAATACTACATTAAAACATATTAATTTGTGTATTTATGCAAAATATTGTTTAAATAAATAATTTTTGTCTGGTTTTTTAAAAATTCAAATTTAAAGAGAATTCAGAGCGTTCATGAGAAACAAAAACTTCAAGCTAAATAAAAATATATAAGAGAATTGAAGAGAAACTAACAGAAATAAAAGCGATTCAAGAAAATTCATAATAAATTAAACGAATTCTCAAAAATCCATAAAATCCAAGGAATAAAAAAAAAGTCAATTGAATTCAAGTAGAATTAAAGAGAATTTAAGAAGAATCAAAAGAGCATCTGAATTTCGTAGTTAGTTAACTCTCCGGGTCTATACATATTTTTTTTCTTCGAAAAATATTTAATATGAAGAAAAATACGTTTAAAAAAGTTAACTTTTTTATGACGTTTCAGCATTATTTTGATGGAAAATATTTTTGCTGCAAGATTAGATTAGAAAAAGTCGAATAGTTTCGTGCTCAAATTTTTTTGCTGCCAAATACTTCCAAAAATAAAATCACGATACAAATTGTCCACAATTATTAAGAGTTTCCGCTGAAATTAAACATTTGTAGGAAAATTAGTACAGAGGAATAATCAATAATAAACAAAGATACATATAAAAAATTTAATTTAATTCTTTCGTTATTTTCTTCTTAGAAAAAAGAAGCTTACATTTGGTAAAAATTGCAGTGCCTGATACAAATAATATAACTAAAATTTGTTCCGGTTTAACACAAATAGAGCGCAGCAAAAGTACATTTATCCAGTCAACATTTTTTTTACATACTCAAAAAAATCATTTAATATCTTAAATTTCTTATTATATACAATTAAAGTTTACTAAATAATATAAGTCTTCAATTTCGATAGAATTTTCATAATCATCCAAAACACCATTCCCTAAACTCATTCACCAGAGCATTCTATTTCACTATAAAAATATAGCGTATCTAAAGACTATACAGGCATGTACAAAATATTTCTAGCTACCACGTGTATAACTGTACATTTAATATCGTTAAATAAATTTGCATCGAGCTAAGTGAACCGAGTAAATTCGTCATTTATTCAAGTAAATAAAAAGTAAGTGGTCCGTACCCATTTTCCATGCATTTTTCGCCAATTCTATTCTTTTAGAGGATTCTGATTATTTGTTTATCTATAACCTTAAAATCGACATTTATTTACTTCGGATAAATAGCGAATGAATGAGGAAATATCAATAAACTATTGGATCAGTTCGATGCAATTTTAGCATTGCATTTTTTGGCTGCCCCGTGGACAAACAGCGAGTGAACATTTGACATTTTGCCTAGTTCTTTGTACATTTAGCCAAATATTCACAACCAAAGGTAATTATTTAATAAGTGGTTAAACTCCTAAATTTTGATGTGAGGAGTTGCCAAATGAAATTAGTAACATTACATTGATACTAATCTATAATTGACAAATATAATCAGTCAGGCTCGACCAGAGTGTTTTGAGCTCTGTTTTCGCTTTCCTCGTCGAGAATGAACGAGGTATCCGAGTCAGTTCCATCTGGAACACGCGTAATACATCCATTTTTAGTCAAGAACTGATTGTTTCCAAGGACAAAAAAGCGGGAGAATCAGAAAGCAAGAGTAATTTTTTTTTGCAAATCTAGAAAAAGGAAAATGAAGAGGAGAGGAGAGGAGACGATTTAAAATTAAAAAATACAGTCAATTTTCTATAGACCGTTAGCAACATTTAATTTATCCATTTCTTACCACATGAAAATATATTTTATTTCACAAAGAGGGACCGGAAATTGTCAATTTTAGTTTTGGTTCACAATTTCTATAATGAAAGCCCAAAGCAGTGCTATGTCACTTTTCGCCCTATAGAGTTTGGCGAAACACACATTAAATCGGTCAGTAACTCAGCTTCATAACCGAAAAGTTGCATCTTCGATTCTCGCTGCCTGCAATTTTTTTATTTTATTTTTTATTTATTAAGATGTTTATAAATTTGATTTCCTTAAAAAATTATGCAAAGAATAATTTTTTAATGTCTTTTTTCACAGAACATTTGAACTTTTTTTTAACTTTATCATGTTTTTCGTGAACAAATTTCTCTTCTATTAATGATTTATAAATATGGTAAACATAGGCAGAACCCAATAATTACATCTTCCAGACTAATGATAATGACAGCTGTAATCATTAGGTTCTGCCTATA
>NC_046657.1:115253671-115258751 GCF_010883055.1 Belonocnema kinseyi | reverse complement strand
TATGATCGATGTTTTCTAAATGAAAAATTGTGAGTTAAAAAACAAAAAACTATCCTGCAGGTCAAGTTCATATTTCGTACCTTTCGAAGCAAAAACTTCTTTGGTGTCAAAAAACGCAGATGTGTCCCAATAAGACACATTTAAAAAAGTTGTTCTTGCAAAAACTCATGGTTTATCTGATTGAATACTAGGATTAAAAAACCTCATTGATAATTCTAATTTTAAATATAATTGGAAGTGAAGTGGATTTTTTAAATTGAAAACCGGGAAATGAAACCGGTTTTCTTGTGAATGAATAATTTTTTGAAATTTAATTTCGATTTTTTGACGCTCTATACTTCGAAAAATTGTAACTTTCAAAATTTTGTTTATTGATATCACTAGAGCTCCATCAAATCTCGACTGAGCTTGCTCATTTTTTTTTTTTTTTTTTTTTGACAAATCGATTTTTAAGGATGTTTTTTTTTCTCCGGTAAAATTTGTCTTGATATTTGTAAACATGTTAATCAATACAAAATTAAATTAAAAAATTGTAGGCGGCGAGAATCAAACAGGCAACTTTTTGTTCATGATGCCTAAGCGCTACTGCCGGAGCTACCAGCCGATTTAAAGTATGTTTTTCCAGATATTTAACCCTTAAAAGGCATACTGGGTATTAAAGACCCAGGGACTTATTTGCGCTTTAACAAAACGTAAAAAATTTAAGAAAATAGAACATATGGCGCCAGATAAGCAAATGACACGAAAACCTATTTTTCTATGTCATTTTCACATATTTTTTATTTTTATAATTTTTACACGCTCTTTAAGATACCTTCTTTGAAACTAACACTATAAGACTAATTTTATTTTTGAAGCGCCGTATCTCGGAAATATTCAAGTAAAATTCTAAGTAAAAATATCAAACACTTAAAAAGTTATGAATTTTAGAGAAAGAAG
This sequence comes from Belonocnema kinseyi, assembly GCF_010883055.1. Taxonomy (NCBI): domain Eukaryota; kingdom Metazoa; phylum Arthropoda; class Insecta; order Hymenoptera; family Cynipidae; genus Belonocnema; species Belonocnema kinseyi. Next base: position 115,257,812 of record NC_046657.1, on the reverse strand, counting down.
TCATTTTTTAAATTTGTTTCCAAAAAGGATTTTTTTACCTACTTTGAATTTTAAAAAACGGTTACGAAACCTTTTTTCCTTAAACTAGATAGATTAAACATCATTAATTGTTTGTTTTTTTGTAAAAAACTATCCAGTACCGTCGGAACAGCACACGTTTAAATACCCTTGGGTACCTAACACCCAGTATGCTCTTTATGTAATTTTATGGAAGTGTGCCCTTTAAGGGTTGAAAGTCAATTTTCTCGAATACGGCGAAAAATTTCATATTACTGCTTTGACAAATTAATACCCAAAATTAGTGAACGAAACTCAAGTTCAAAATTCCCAGTATCCCTTTGTTAAACAAGTTAACAAATACCCATTTCCCCAATTAAAACAAAAAACATGAATTCAGTTCTCACATAAGATTCAAATTTCCTCGATCTTCTCTAAGTTTTAAAAATATTCATTTTCTACATTTAACAATTCAGGTTCCTAATTTCAGTTTAAGAAAAAGATTTACATTCAGTGTAAAATGTAGTAAATTTAATTGTTTGTCTAATCGAAAAATGCTCGATAGGGTAGTTAAAAAAAAAGCAAAGTTCGAATTTTACTTGGAACAATAGCTCATTTTGTACGGTTCCCAAAAAAGATGAGTACGTATTTTTGCTTTCTTCGATCGGACAATATTAACATACAAATGCCATTCATTTTTACAAACCAGAGACAGGAAAGCGTAATTTTCAATAAAACTAATGCAAAATACGGTAGATTCATTCTACTATTAATTATTTAAATTTAATATTTTTTAACTGCTGAAATGTAACTTTTGACTAGAATATGGCAGAAATTGCGTTTTTTGCTCATCGTTCAAAAAATGTAATTAGCTCCTGTTATTTTGCTACTATTCATTACTTACCTATAATTCTTTAAATAGTTTCTATTTGTTTAAATTATGTTTTCAATCAAATAGAAGAAATGATCACTTCTTCTGAATCACATGAAATAATTCGATAATCATTCATATTGATTTTTTGTTTAAATGAAGTAGTTCATGTTACTCAAAGAAGGTGACAAATTTTTTTATGTTGTTGAAAAAATTGTTTAATCAAATTAATATTTGTTTGACAAAATATTTTTAAGTAATGAAGTATTAACATAAAAAGAGGAGGAACAGTAAAGCAAATCGATCTTACTGATCTTTGAATATAAACCAATTAGTTAATGTTACTCATAGAAGGTGTAAATTATAGATATTTCGTCTCAAAAATGTTTAAGCAATTGAAATACATTTTTTTATTTTGTTTAAAGAAAGACGAAAATAAAATTTCCGTGAAGTTACAAAGGACAGAACGATATAAAAATAATCAAAACTGGGCATGTGCTTTCTGGACGCTTCCTAAATAATTATAGGCAAGTGGTAAAAATACCAAATATGCCAAAATTCGACGGAGTTTATTGAAAAAAATGGTAAATTGTTTAAATAATTAATAAAAAATGTAATCGACCGAACTGATTTTTAATATTGCCTAACGATTTTATCTCGTTTAGAAGGTCCCGGTAATTTTCGATGAAATATGAATAAAGAATTGTTTAGTCAAATGAAAATTGTTTAAACAATAAATAATTTATAAACAATATATGGAACTTTTTAATGTGACCATTAAAAATGATGTAACAATAAAACCACACAGAAGTAAAGTAAAAAGTAGTTTTTGGAACACGCATTGAGTGGGGCGATCAAAATAAAAAATCAATGCATACCTTTTAATATTGTCCAACTGGAAAAAGAACAAATATGCACACATTCATTCTTTTTCGATCCTTACTAAATAAGCCATTCCTTCAAACAAAATTTGATCCCGATCATTGAAGCATTCAAGCCTTGAAAATCATCTTAAATTTGAAATTGTATTAAAATCTAAACATTAAATGAAACAATTTTTTAAGACTTTAAATTGAAAGCCTTCAAAACGAGATCATCTAGGAATTAGAAACATTGCAAATTGTATAATCTTTAAATGAGCAATCATCATAATTGATTTTTAAATATGTTTATATTTTTAAGACCAATAATTGCGATTCTAAGTATTCAAAAAGATTTAAAATGTTCAATCTAAAAGCCTTGAAAATTCAGAATCTTTGAAAAAACCAAAAATTCGATAGATTCAAAATATGGTACTAAAAATTGCTCAACCAACCAAGGGTTTACACATTTTTTTAGCATTTTCAATAATACACATATGAAACTTTCGAGTTTTTAATATTTGAGTTTGAAATTATTAATTTTGTGATTATTTCAATAAAAAACTGTTTTCACTTTTTAAATTTTAAAACCTTCGACTTTCAAATTTGAAATGAAATTTCAAATATAATTTTAAAAAGGTCCAATATTGCAGTTTTTCAATTTAAAATTGCTGAAATTCAAATGCCATTAATTTTAAGTTATCGAATTTTTAATGTTTCAATCACACTTTAACCTTACCGCTTTCAAAGTTCAAACATTTAAAAACATAAAATTCAATTAAAAATCGGAATAAATTAAATTCTATAAATATATAGATATAATTTAAAACTGTACGCGTCCAAATTAAAAATCCTTAATGTTTCGAATTTAACTGCCTCAAAATGCGTATGCTAAAAAACATAAAAACTCCAAAGATGTCAAAATTTAAGAAAAAAGCATTAGGCAATTGCAAAAATTAGAAATTAATGGAATTGCTAAATTATATATTTTATCTCCTTTTTTTCCATGAGTCATAACTGCGATATTCTCATCACTTTTCTTCTTCAACCAAAGCATTTCTAAACAATTACTTCTTCCAGGATTAAAAAGATAATACCATTAAAAATCAGAGCCATAACATTTAAGAAAACAGGAAATTCTTGGAAAACTAAAACCATAATTCAAGCAAAATTCAAGGGAAATATTTTTGTAATAGGAAAACCTTATTGATTATGAAAATACTTAACCTGTATGTGGAAGCAATATCGGGAAATTCATGCGTTATGAGGGAATTGTGTTACTATTGAATCAGGATAAACAACGGTAAATTTCAATTAGTTAATTACACAGAAAATCCAAATACAGATCCTTCGAATTACGGCATGCAAAGCTGCGCTGAAAATTTAGTATACACCAGTGAGAAATGTGGAATGTGATAGAAGGCCGTTTTGAAATCTACTGTATTTTACAAAATATAAAAAGTTCAGGCCTCGAACTTACTTTAGAAGTCAAAAATAATGTAAATAGTGTCCAAAAATTTTCTAAAAAGTGTCAAAATAGTGTCACAAAATATTTTAAGTATTGAAAATGAACCTAAATGTTTATTTAAAATGTTTTTCCTTGTTGGGAAATAATCAAAATTCCTTTTTGTTTATCGCAGACTTCAGTCTTTCCCCTTTTCCTCGTTTGTCCCTTTAAATTCGAACTACAGTAAAAGAACCTAATAAGAAAATTCAATTATTTTTGCCGAAAAACTCATTCTTTTTGGTTGAAAAGTCTACTATAAAAATATTCGTTAAAAATTAATCTTTTTTGTTTTAAAGTTCTATTATTTGGTTCAATATTGAATTCTTTTATTGAAAATACAACAATTTTTTCTTTAAAGGTCAAACTTCTTGGTTGAAAATTCAACTGTTTGGTTGAAAAGTCTTCTTTTTGGCTTGATAATTCAACAGTTTGATTAAAATTTCGTGTCTTTCTTTCACCTTTTTTTTTGGTAAAAAATACAACTGTCTGGTTAAAAATTGATCTTTTTCGGTTGAAAAATAACTTTATTATTAAAAATGCACATTTTTTAGTTGAAAACTAGAATAGTTTGTAAAAAAATTCGGTCGAAAAAAATGGTCTTTTTGGCTTGAAAATTCCACTATTTGGTACAAAAATAAACTTTTTGGTAGAAAATTCTCTGTTTGTTTTTATTACAAATTATTTCTTATCAATAAAAATTAAAGTACATCATTTTTGGTGAAAAGTGTTTTTTTAGCTTAAAATTCAACTACTTAATTGAAAATTTTTATAAACAAAAACAATATAGACAAAAAATAATCAAATAAAATTAGGAATAATATCACAAAACATTGTTCAAAATATTTAGTTGAAATTGTATGTAATTTGTTAAAAATTCTTATTCTTTGTTTAAAAAAATCAACTGTT
>NC_046657.1:115250817-115253571 GCF_010883055.1 Belonocnema kinseyi | reverse complement strand
ACTAAAAAAGATGATTTTTTTAATTAAAAATGCAATTTATAGTTTAAAATTCATCTTTTTTAGTTGAGGATTCGAGTATTTTGTTGAAAACGCGTCTTTTTTGGCTATGTTCAACTGTCTTTTTTATTTACAATTAAAGTCTTTTATAGCTTAAATATCAACAATTATATTTTGTTTGAAAATTAGTATTTGCAGATTGAATATTCAATTTTTTCGTTGAGAACTTTTCTCTTTGCCTTGAAAAAATTCAACTGCTTGGTTGAAAGTTGAACTACTTTGTTAAAAACTATTTTTTAAATTTTACTTTTTTGTTTTAAATTTCTGGTTTTAACTGAAAATTTAACTTCGATTTTTTGTTGACAATTTATATTTTTCATTACGAAATTCAACTATTTGTTTCAGAATTCATGTATTTTGTCAAAACTTCGTGTTTCAGTAGGAAATGAATCCTCTGGGCTAAAAATGTATTTCTTGATAGAAAATATGTGTACTTTGTTAACAATTAGTATTTCATGGTAGAAAATTATTTTTATATTTATTTATTTTTTCTTTAATGTGAATTTATGGTAAAAATTAATCTCTTTAGTTGAAGATTCAAATAGTTTGTTAGAAACTCGTCTTTTTTGGTTGTATTCAACTTTTTAATTTAAAATTAAAATATTTTTTTGGGAAAAATTCAACTGTTTTGTAGAGAATTCGTCTGTTTCGCTTGAAAACTCAACAATTTGGTAGAAAAGCCAACTGCTTTGTGAAAAATGTATGTAATTTGTTGATAATTCATGCTTCTGGTTGGAAATATAACTACCTGGTTGCAAATTCAGCCGTTTTTGTTATATGGTGAATCCAAGGCCTGAAAGTTATTAATTACATAACCAACCAGAAAATGTACAAATAAAAACGTGCTTTATCGATCCACATTCCTCAAAATGTAAGATTAGTAAATAAACTTTGTTAAAAATCCATATTAGTTCCTGAAATGTTATTAAATTATCACACCAACATCAATATTCATCCTCTCGATTTTCAGTCCACATAAAACAAAATAGTGTTTAAAATATTATTAATTCTCTCACACTTTTTTGGAAAAAGCACTAAAGCGAAAGAGCAGACTTGATTTTGTTAAGAGACCATTCGACATAGAAAATAGGAACGACACATTTTGGAGGTAAGAAGAAGCAAACCGATCATAGATTTTTGCTTAATGTATAATCAATTTAATTATAATTAAAGATCGATTCTCACTTTTAGCAGCGTGCAATACCAGGTGCAGCCAATGAGATGTGGCGTAGTGTGCATGTGCATTTAGTTGCCAAATATTAATTATTATTCGCGACTATATTTCTCACAATTTCAATAATAAAAATTAAAACAAAAAATTAATATTAAGTTCTTTTCGAAAATGTAGTTTAAAGATCAAAACAAAAACGAATTTTTCTATTCATCAAGTAGATGAAAGGGAAAATAAACTTTCTTTAACCCAAGAACAATGAAAGGATTCAAGGAGATATTCTCTAAATACCTTTCTGCAGGGGAAGCATTAAATTGATTACATCATTAAAGAAAAGAAAAGGAAAAGTAGGAGGTGGGTTTTACGAAATCATGAAAAAAATTAGGTACCAGATATTATAGGTGAGGCCCACTTGATGACCTTACAAACGCGTCGATTCCGCTTTCCCATTATGTTTAGTTTCTAGATATTTGTCTGCAAAAAACACGTTTTATTACGAAATCACCTATCGTAACTACTTTTCCTTCCTAAAATAAAAAAAAATCTGCAAATTCGGTTCATCATCGTGACGATAATTTTTTTTGCATTAGAACGTAACTGTTATACCACGGTGCGAAGCTCCAATGAAAATCGTAGAATGCGGACAGAAAATTTTCATTTTTTCAACTTTAATCAACCAATTGAATCCGAATTCGGAATTCTTTTGAGACCTCAATTTTGAAATAAACATTTTTCAGAATATAACTCTTGAAATTACAATATTAAAATCTGAAAAGCTAAAAATTCTCTAATTCGCTTGAACCTTATACTTTTCCGAAGAATATGAATTTATCAAAATTAAAATTTATATTTGAACAATTTTAATTCCAATAACGATCGATCTTAGACAAAGTTACAGTTTCGAAAATTGTACATTTCAATGTAAAATATTAAAAACAGTTGAACATTATACTGAACCTTATATTTTTTATAAGTCAAGTGTTTTACATTAGAGTTTTCGAAATTGAAAAATAGAAAATCTAAACGATTCAGTAAATAATCTAAGCAAAACTAAAATTCGATGAAGAATTTTTTAAATACCAAACATTCAAAATGTCAACTTTTGGACATAAAAAATTAGTATAAAAATTAAACAACTACTGAAACTAAACATTTTTAATTTGAAAATATTTATTAATAATAAGTGTGTAAATTGTAAAGTTCAAAATTTCATAAGTTCAATGTTTATTTTGACAATTTTAAGTTATGTGAAATGTGCTCTAAGTTAAACAATTTCTATTTTAATACGTTCGAAATTAAATAATTTTCAATTTAAATCTATGAAAGAGGACAATTTTTTTGCACCTAATATTTTTTAATATACATTTTTTAACAGAAAACTTAAATATGCACAGTTTTAAAAACACAGCCACACAAAAAAAAATAAGTGTGCGGATCTGATAACAAGACACACGTATTCCTATGGATTTTGGGGCGCTGAATTCAAATTCGGTATCAAAAATCACCCATCACGTCATGGTTGAGCC
>NC_046657.1:115239730-115250717 GCF_010883055.1 Belonocnema kinseyi | reverse complement strand
AACTGTGAAGAATCAACCCTTGCCTGATATCAACTTATTTAACATAACTTTACCCAACAGAACCTGACCTCACCTAACCTGAATTAACAGAAATTTATTGAATTAGACGTAAAGCTCTGGAAACATATTTTCCCAGTAGCAAATGTCTGCTACATCGAATGGTTCAACTCGAGCCTAACCTAGAAATAAATCTAACCTAACCTAACCTAACCTCACGAAACACAATTAAACTAATTGTGTTGTCCCGTTGTGTTGGCGGTACCGTTTGAATCAGCTTGGGCTTAACCTGCAAAGAGGTCAAACCTATCCTAACCTAAAAAAACCTAACCTAACTTAACTTCACGTAACACAATTAAACTCATTGTGTTGTCCCGTTGTGTTTGCGGTACCGTTTCATTCAGCTTTGGCTTAACCTACATAGAGGTTTAACCTATCCTAACCTAACAGAACCTGACCGAACCTAACCTAGCCGAATGAAATTCAACCACACGTTTAGCTATGTAAGCGTACAGTTCTCAGGCTTAAATGTGTGCTATATTTAATAGGTTAACTCGATCTTAACCTACAAATGAAGAAAAAAGGACACGTTATAGCAGGCATAAAATAGACAGAAGTAGGTCTATAAATCAATTTAATTACGATAAAAAGCAATATAAAATGTAAACACGAAAGATAGTATAAATATATCTCTTAAGTTTAAGAAAAGCAGAGAGAAAAATTTTTTGAATAACTCTTATTCATTGGCATGTTTAAGTTATAGTTCTACATTTTAATTGATACAAACATTGTCCGGTTAATTGAAATGGGGTCAATTCTACTTGTAGTTCTAAGTTTCTTCACCTGTAGTACAATAAAATGAATTTTATTTTGTTACAACGGGAACACTTTAGTTAAGTTGTGTTGTGTTAAGAAAAATTTCGTTAGGTTCTGTTAAGTTAGATTCATTTGTAGGTTAAGATCGAGTTAACCTATTAAATATAGCACACATTTAAGTCTGAGAACCGTACGCTTACATAGCTACACGTGTGGTTGAATTTCATTCGGCTAGGTTAGGTTTGGTCAGGTTCTGTTAGGTTAGGATAGGTTAAACCTCTATGTAGGTTAAGCCGAAGCTGAATGAAACGGTACCGCAAACACAAGGGGACAACACAATGAGTTTAATTGTGTTACGTGAAGTTATGTTAGGTTAGTTTTTTTTAGGTTAGGATATGTTTGATCTCTTTGCAGGTTAAGCCCAAGCTGATTCAAACTTTACCGCAAGCATAAAGAGACAACACAATCAGTTTAATTGTGTTTCGTGGGGTTAGGTTAGGTCAGGTTAGGCTAGGTTAGATTTATTTCCAGGTTAGGCTCCAGTTGACCCATTCGATGTAGCACACATTTGCTACTGGGAAAATATGCTTCCAGAGCTTTACGTGTAGTTCAATATATTTCTGTTAATTCAGGTTAGGTGAGGTCAGGTTCTGTTGGGTAAAGTTATGCTAAATAAGTTGATATAAGACAAGGATTGATCCTTCACAGTTGTCGACATGTTTTTGAAGTGAAAATTTGCATCACTGGCATTATTTTAAAATTTATTTGCCTCAATGCATGATTTTTGATCATTTTTTGAGGTTATGGCTCAACCATGACGTGACGGGTGATTTTTGATACCGAATTTGAATTCAGCGCCCCAAAATCCATAGGAATACGTGTGTCTTGTTACCAGATCCGCAACTCATTTTTTTTTGTGTGGCTGTGATATTAAATGTCTCAAATTCTAGAATTTGAATCACAAACCCTTTTAAATGGAAAATTGTACATATAAAGGAGAGAAGTTAATTGAAAACTACCAATGCTTAAAATTAAGTAAATGATTTTTTAAATGGAATCGCGATAATATTAACAAAATCAAGTTTATTGTGTACAGCAGCACTTTAATTTAATGGATAGATCCAAATTTAAAAATCTGAATTCTAAACTATTTATAATTGACAGAATTTTAATATGAAATAATTCTTAAAAAATATTAATATTTAGAAATTGGAAATTAAACATTTCAAAATGGAATAATTAGAAATTGAAAACGTTTAAAAGTCCAAATTTGTAACTCTTCATTCTTCAAAAATTTTAATTTATAAATTGTTAAATCGAAAATTATTTTTCTTTTTAAATCTATTTTTTTGTTTGTGTCAATTTCAACATTTTTACTAGGAGGTGTACAAAAGTAAATGATTTATAATTTAAAGAACTCAATTTTTATATAAATATTTTGAGAAAAGATCAAATTTAAAATCATAAAATATTTTTAAGAAAAGCGATCATTTTAAATTGAAAGATAAATTTCAAATTGAAAACAACTGTTGCAACTTTAAATTATGTGCAACACTTGAATAAATTATTGTGTACTGCTTTCGTATTTAATATTTGAATATGCATAATTAAGACCTTGAAATATATTATTGTAAATTTAACATTCCCACAAATGTGAAAAATGGAATAAAATAAAAACCTCCAAAATAAAAAAATCAGTAATATTTTCTGTCCAGATTCTCGCGATGGTTGAAAAAGCGTGTTAAAATGGAAGCAAAATCTTTTACAATCCAAGCAGAGACGAAATTTGTTAAAAGTTATTTTTAATATTCAAAATTCCTATCCATTATATTCTGATGAATGATAAATGCTGAATTGTCAAGCTTCATATTTAGTATTCCGGACAGGCGGTCGCTCGACATCCACTGACATATTTCATATTATTGTCATGAGTGGATTTTGTGCTCGATAAAAATAAATTCGACCTCCTTTTATACTAAAGGTTAAAAACAAAATTCTAAAATCAAACAATTAAATTTAAATCACATACAGACCATTTTTTTTGTCTTTAAAAGTGGTCATTTTCGTCTATCAATGAAATCTTTTATATTATTTAAAAATTATTAGAATAAAGTCCATGCATTCTTAATATTTATTTTATTATCTGAATCTTATTATTATGAAGAGAATATTTACAGGTTGATATTTACATCACATATATTTAACATGCCAGGTGCTAGTTTCCAAGTTTTGGCTTTAACGGCAAACCTGAGATCAATTCTTGAACTGTGCAAAAAAAAAAGAAAAAGAAATGGAAAGAAAACCTAAATTTAAAATCAACTAGTGTAGAAACTAAAAGTGAAGAAAATACGTCTTTTAAATTACACAGAATCAATGAAAATGCTATTCAAGGGGAACAAGATCAGAAAATGATAATGCTTCAAATATGGCTATTTACGGAATGAGATGACTGAACTAGACATTAGAATGAATTAATAAATATGACTTGCGCATTCAGGCAAATATTATTTGGCTAAAGTGGAGAAAAAACATACAAAAGTAGCAAGTAGCTCTTGTTTTATTTTTTATTTTTGACTTACCGGCTATAGTGAAATCAACTACAGCTTTGTCCTTCTGGATGTGCAAAGCTGTGAAGAAAAAGAAGAGGCTTCCAATCACTTCAACGAAAATGGTGATGAAGAGAGCATACTGAAGACTGCGAAATTCGATTAAGTCGCTCTTCGCATCCCCAGGTATCGCTTGTGCCGAAATCGACGATTTTACGTATTCTGAGATCTGTTCAAATAATTTGATTGAAATTCAAAAACCTACTCTAAAAATTAGATAATTTAAAAATAAATATTGAAGATTTTACTATTTCTTTTCAAACTGGAAGCCTTAAAATTTTTAAAATCCTAAAACGAAACATTTACCAATAAAATAATTTCCGTTTCAAATATCAGGTTTTCTATTCAAAATCCTGGCGAAAAATACTCTAAAAATTCCAGGTTCAAATAGCATTAAAGAAATAATTAATCATTTTATCAATTTGTATCTAAAGTCCATGAAGTTAAATAATAATTCAAAAAACTTTATTTTATCTTCTTATACATGAAATTCAGTCCATAGTTGTTAAAATTCATTTGATGTGATTAATGTTAATTCTTAATTTTTCAAGTGAAAATATTTCATTGTCTATGAGATAGATGAATTTTTCACCAAATAGTTCAATTTTTAATAAAACAAAAAAGATTAATTTTATACCAAAAAAAGACGATATTAAAAAAAAACATGAATACTCAAGCAAATTGTTGTATTGTCAACTAAAAAATATCAATCTTCATACCAAATATGGAATAGTTCACTATTCAGTTAAAAAAAAAATTAATATTCAACAAACACAAAATTTCAATCAAAGTGAAGAATTTTCAACTAAAATGATAAATCTTCAACTTAAATAGATGAATTTTTAACCAAACAGATCACTTGTTACTAAAATAGGAAATATTTAAGTGAAAGAATTGAATTTCTTACCAAAAAAGATGAATTTTAAGGCAAGAAGATTAATTTCAAAACAAGGAGATTAATTTGCAAAGAAGATTAATTCCCTATCAACAAATACGATATTTAACAAAATACACGAATTTTTAAAGAAATAATTGAATTTTGAACTAAAAAAAATCCATTTTCATGCAAACTGATGAACTTTTAACTAAAATGATGAATCTTCAACTGCAATAGTAGAATCTTAAACAAAATATGAGGATTTTCAACTAAAATGATGAATTCTTTAACTGGAATTGTGGAACAGGGTGACCGTTTTAATCGGAATAAAATTACCGGCAAATAAACTGCAAAATGTAGAACTTTTATCAATGATAGAGTTCAAAAATTCAGATTAAATTCAAAATATATAAATCTACGTTAAAATTTTCAATAGTCTAAATAAAGAATCAAGGAATGAATTTTTAAATTTTTCAAAATTATATTATTTTAAGTAATTTTAAGCTAGACACATTAAATTTTTTTTTAATTTAACTTAACAGTTCTTACATTATTTTTATCCTAAATAGTCTAGGCATCCTTAAAAAGCTTTAAAATTTTATTTCAAAATCTTGAGAAAACTAGAACTGGCTATAATTTTTCCAAATTGAAAATAATTTTTGAATTTTTTTTCGGAACTTTTAAATATATTTCAAAATGAATTGAATTTTTTCTCTAACTTTTAGAATATTCAGCAAATTTAAACAACAAAAAAATTAATTTGAATTTATAATTAACAATAGAACACTTATTATTTGTAAAAATATTAGATTAATTTTAAGAGATATTTCGAAGTTTAAAAAAGATTCGAATTAAACTTAGAACTTGAAATAATTACAAATACTTACAGCTGAATTTAAAATAAAATGTAGATTTTTGCAGATTGCAAACAAACAATTTAGAATTTTTTAATGAAATGTGAAAGACTTCAAAAGAATAAAAAAATGTCTTAAGATTCTTAGGAAAATTGAAAATGATTTTTCACTTTGAAAAATTGTAGAAGATTTTAAGGATTTTTTTTTTAATTTGCAGGATTTTCAAAAATTTCGATTAATTTAAAAATATATTTAGAAGCTCTGAAAAGTGTTAAAACACTTCGTTTAAATTACTTGAAATAATTTCAAGTTTTTAATTAATTTTGAATCTTTTCAAAACTTCTATAATCTCTTAAAATTACTCAAATTTTTTCTACAAAAAATAAATGTTCAATTGTTATTTATGCGTCAAAATTTAACAATTTTACTTATAAATTAAACACTTTTTAAATAGAACAATTAAAATTGTAACGCTAAAAGTTTAAAAGTTCTGCGAAAATCTAAATATTCAAAGCTTTCTATGTAAAAAAATTTAGTTTCAAATTGCTTTCTTTTCAATATTTGGTTTCAATTTACTCGTCTTAAATGAACAGTGAAATATTGCTAAATATTAAATACTTTTTTACATTAAGAAGTTTCAAATTAAATGGGATAAAAATTAAATCATTTAGACTCACAATATTTTAAATTTGATAAAAACCTTTAATTATGACTATATTATTATGGATTTATTTTTAAGTTTAAAATAGTAAAACGCAGGTTTACATTTTTTAATTATTGAAAAAAAATTAATACAAATAATATATTAATAAATTTATTTATTAAATGTAATATAAAGAATAATATAAATGAAGGCCTGAAACGTTGAATTAAAAATATATTATTGATAATTCATGAAAATGTTTATTTAAAAATAAAATTATCGGAATAAATGATATAAAAAAAATAAAACTGCACTTTAATTATTTAAAAAAACTGTTGAAATCGAACTTGGGCATATTTTTCTTCTGAAAATTTTTCTAATTTCCGGTCCGGCGGCCACCCTGTTTTTTATAAAAAAAATCTTCGATTTCAAATACTTCTAATTTTTTTAACCTTTAAAACTGCATTTTAAAGTTCTTTAAATTAAAATATACGCTTAAAAATTAAAGATCTAAAATGGAAAATTTGTAAAGTGAAAGATTTTCGAATTAAGCATTCTAAACTAAATGATATAATGATTTATGAAAATCACAATTTGAAAACTTATTTTAAAAACCGTTGAAATCAAAGTTGGACACAATTTTTATTCTAAAAATTTTGTAAAATTCCCTGTCAAGAAATAAATTCACTGTCATTTTCCGGTTTTCCCCGGTCCCATACAATTCCCGATCATTTTCTGGTTTTCCAGATTTCCCAGTCCAGTGGCCACCCTGTGGAATTTTTATAACTAAGCTAAAATTATTGAATATTAAATTGGAATAGTCAGATTTTTACTGTTGAAAAATTTTTTTTCAACATACAAAGAACTGATTTTCAAAAAAATGTTTACATTGTTAAACAAAGTAATAAGTACAAAAAAAAATAATGTTCAACCAAAAATATAAATTTGGAACTAATATGATTGAATTTTCAACTCACATAGTTACATTTTCAGTTTTAAAAAAATCATTAAAAAAAATCATTTTCAACAAAAGTGAGATTAATTAATTTACAGTCAATTAAATACGTTTCAATTTCTTTAAATGATTTGCAATTTATATTAAATTCGCAGATTAAAATCTACCCGAATTTCCGAAATTTGAATCGCTAGACATTAAAAGCTTCCAAATGTATGAACATTTAAATTCAATAGCTATAAAAAGTATCTTAATTAAAAATCATTTATATTCGAATGCTTCATCGAACGAAAAAAATATTATACAATTCATCATTTAAAATCGAAATTTTTTAAAATTACAGAATTAAAATAAGCAAGAAAATTTGTTTTGCGAAAGGAAACATATCGGGAACTTTCGCAGACAGCAAATTTAAATTCATTTATAACAGGTAAATTTTGTTTATTGTGGAAATATTTATTCCGCAATCGAGTTATTAATTAAACAAGTTCAACAAAATCAAATTTAAGTTAGTTAATAACACGGAATCTCCACACAGAAATGCTCAGAATTATCGCAAGTAAAGCTATACTGAAATTTCCCTCCGTGAAATATGGAATGAGATACTGAGTAAAGTTTTCATTTGACTATTGATCAATAGCTAAGAGGTCGAATATATTTTACCTACTAATAAAAAAAAGAAATGTTAAAATTCTGGGGAAATAATTTATCAGTCATTACAGGCATTTTTCGCAAGAAATGAGAAAAAAAATTACAAAACAAAAAAAAACAGTTTGTTAGCAGTTTTAAACAAGAAAAGGAACTGAGTAACGTTTATGGACTAATAAATTGAAACAACAACAAAATTACAGAAACGTGTCTTAGTCCCTTTTCTTTATTTTCTGTAATTTTCAGCTATGATTTTATATTGTTTGAATTAGAATTCTTAGTTCTTTCGAATTTTGAAGCGTTTAAAACTGGAATTGAAATTTTTAAATTCTGGAGATTTCAAATTAAACTGTCTTTATTTTAAATCTTCCCAATTTTTTTTTTGTTTTGAAAAATAAAAATTTACGGTCACAAATTTTAAAAAACGTTTATTTTTCTGGATCCGTAACTTCTTACAAGCGCTAAAACGAAATTCTGTAAGACCAACAGTTCTCGTATTAAAGCCCGAAATAGGAAACTCAAAAAGCATACCAAATCGAAAAATAATCAATTTTTAAAAAACCAAAACTGGTGCTAGAATGTGCTCGATAAAAGTGATCTTAAGAGGGAAAAAGATTACCTTTTTTGGGAACAATTCAGCACAAGTTTTGGTTTTTCGAAATTTGATTATTTTTGGATTTTGTATGTTTTTTGAATTTTACACTTTGGGTTTTAATA
Source organism: Belonocnema kinseyi (assembly GCF_010883055.1). Lineage (NCBI taxonomy): Eukaryota > Metazoa > Arthropoda > Insecta > Hymenoptera > Cynipidae > Belonocnema > Belonocnema kinseyi. The sequence goes on along the minus strand of NC_046657.1, from coordinate 115,242,604 downwards.
TAAAAAGATGTTCATCTTACAGAATTTTGTTCGAGGAAAAAAATATTATTTTTTTCGAGCACAAATCAGCACAAGTTTGGATTGTTAAAAATAATACTTTTTTTTTTAACAATTAGGTTTTTAGAATGTTTTTTCCTGGGGAAAAGGATTTTTAAAAACAACGTTTAGCAGCTCAATTATTAACAAGGCCAGAGAAAAAACGAACGGAATTTTCGTAATTTCTCTTGTTTTAAACATTTTTAACCACTCATAAAAATACTAATATAACCAATTATATTTTTTATTATAATTCTACATGACCAGAGCTTCCAATTTGAGTCATTCCCAAATCATTATATAACTAAAATTAAAAATTTTAATAGAAATAAGATTTTTCCGAGATAAGGGTTTCCTACGAAATCCTAATAATGTCAGTAAAGTAGGAATCGGATAAATATGGCATTGTTGAAATACAAATAAAAAAAAAAAGATAAAAATAATTTTCCACTTACGAGACCAATAAGATAGGGACTCCCTGCATCACCGAGTGCGTGCGCTATAAGAATTTGAAACGCTTCGGCTGTCGATCTTCTAGTAGGAATTACGACATACTATAAAAAAATGAGACATCAATTTTTAATAATGTACGTAAATCGAAATTTGTTCTATTCTTCTTTAAATTATTATTCTTCGAGAGTTAACATTTTTAAGGATAAAATTTGTAAATAAAAGAATATTACTCACCAAGAGCATATCCGCAACGATGGACCAATTGATATTAATAAACACTTGTCCAGCGAATATTAATAAATAACATCCAGTCGAATTAATTCCAGCTAAGACAGCCCCAAAGAAAATCAGCGGAGCGCTGATAAGAAGGCCAACTGCGCAAATGAGCGGATCTGCTTGAGAATAGCAGACCCTCAGTTTTTGCGCTAAAATCGATCCTAAAGGCACGCCAATTAGTCCAGCGACCATCGCAATCAGTCCGAACTTGTACGAAACACTAGCGAATAAATAAATGCATAATTTTTATTTTTAAACAAATTCACATCTACAATTTTGGGACAAAAAATATTTTATATAAAATAATGTAATTGAATCTGATTGATCAATAAACAAAATAAGAGATCTAAAAACTAACATTTTCAAATTAGAGGCCTTGAAAATAAAACCGCTCGATTTTACAACCAATTTTAAAGATAATCAAAATTATATTTGTATGTATCATAGACATTTAATGTAATTCAAGCTTCTTTATAAACTAATAATTAACAAGGTAAGCATTTATAAGATAAAAAAAGTATAAGATTTGCGATGAAAAAAAAATAGAATAATAAAAATAAAATTAACTAAATTGTATTTCCTGAAAATTTAGCTTCTCCCAAATAGATTCAAACTTACATAATTATAAATTCAGAACATTAAAAATGGAACGATTCGAAACATCGTTAAAATTTGAAAAATTTCCTAATTAACATTGTGACCTTAAAACGTTTTTATGCTGGCACCCTTCATGGTTAAATTATTACTTTAATTTTGATCGTTTAAATGAATAATTATCAATTTAAAAAGTTTTTAAACTTCTACCGGGGATTTCAATTTAAAATAGTTTAATTTTAAACTATCTCAATTTTAAATACTTCACTAGAATTGGACATTTGTAAATGTTCAACTATTAAGGGCTCCAAATTGAAAAAGAACAAGTTTGTTGCAAGAACTTCCATGCATCTAAATTATTTGCAAAGTGCTTCTATATTGGAATCTGAAGTCTTGGGTGCGCTAGTATTGGAAACTCGTGAAACCAGATAGAAATTTTAAGTTTCATTTTAATTTGGACTTAAAAACAATTTAACAATGATTTTTACTAATTTAAAAAATTAGTGAATACAAAAATAAAGATAGAAATAATCAGAAATGAAATAATAATTCCAACCTGAGTTTTGGGTTAGGATTTTTTATGTATTACATATTTCATGTATAAATTGATAACAATTTATTTAAAGTACATTCTTATGTTAAGGGAGCGTTCAAATATTACGTAACATTAAGAGGATTCTCTGCACCATCAACTTTGTATATAAAAATGTATAAATACATGATTTTAATTCATCATAGAATTTATTTCTGAATATTTCTAAACGTTTTTGAGAGATAAGACCACTTTGATTGTACCATAAATGATTGTTTAATGATAGAAAATAATTCTGTTTATAACATTTCGCTACTAAAGAACGAAAAAATATGCATAGGACAATTTTTAATTATTGTTTCGTATTGAATTCTAAAAAAAAAGACTGAAAAAAGATCACAACATTTTAAAAATTATTTCTAAAAATTTGTTAAAAGTCTGTCAAAGATTTTAAAGCAATATTTTGCAATTATGGCATATTACATAATTGAAGAAAAATTAAGGAACATAATTCTGTTTATGCCTTCTTGTGCACTTTTGTTGCACAATTTTTTAAAAAATTTCTGTTGATTTAAAAAAATTTGCTTACAAATTTGAGTAAGTTCAAGAGATATTTAGAAATTTTGAAACGATTCAAAAATTATTAAAACTTGGAAAGGTTTTTTAAGAATTTTAAAAAGTTTCGCGAAAATGAAACTTTTTCTTTAGGTTCCTAGAAACAATTAATTTTTCATTTCGAAAAATTAATTTAAAGAGATTATTCAAAAACATTTCAAAAATTGTCAAAGAATAATCTAAAAAAAACATTTTATTCTAATTCGTGTTAAAATTTCAAATGATTTTTTATTTTGAAAAATCAACTTCAAGAGAAAATTAAAGGATACGAGGGTAGTTCAATAAGTCCTTAGAATGACCAACAGATGGCGCGCGAATCGCTCCAAATAATCTGTTTTCAGTCAGCACCACTCCCGAATAGATATATG
>NC_046657.1:115229907-115239630 GCF_010883055.1 Belonocnema kinseyi | reverse complement strand
TAGAGCTCCAAGGAGATTATGTTGAAAAATAAAAAAAAATTTACCCAAAAAAAATTGTTTTTATACTTCATTCTAAGGACTTATTGAACTACCCTCATATTAAACATATCAATATACTTCCTAAAAATTCGAAAAAGAGTGTATAACATTTTAAAGCTTTAGGAACTTTAAGAGAATTTAGAAATTTTTCACGATAATAGACAAATTTTCTTAAAATGCTTGAGAAAATATGAAAGATTGTAAGGAAATTTTTGTTTATATTTTTAATGATTTTTTTAAATTTTGAGAAAAATTCGAGTCAGGTAAAAGTATTCTCAGGAATTTAAGATGTCTTAAATAGATAACAAATTTTCACAAACTTGGAAATATTTACGAAAATGAATCAAATAGTTCTTGATTTCTTTCAAACTTCTAAAAGTCCTGAACATCTTTTAAAAAGACTAAACTTTTTCCTAATATTTTGTGAAATCCTGTAAAACAAAATGAATGTCTTTAAAATATTCTAGAATTTTTTGACACATCTGTAACATTAAAAAATCTTGTTCTAATTCTCTTAAGAATCTTATGAAAATTATATTTATATAAATTTAAATATAAACTGAGAATACTTATTTTCTTGTGCTCAATTCTCAGAATTTAATTTCAACTCGAATATTTGAAATTTGTTTGCTATATTATTACTAATATTATTTTGCATTCTTTATGGTAATGAAAATAAGTTTTAAATTGGTGAATTTCAAGCAGTACTTATAACTTCAATATTTATATGACTACAAAAACACTGAAAAAGCATTTATCGTGGCATCAAAATATTGTTTTATTTATTTATAGACAATATTTGATCTTAAAAAACCTTTCTCTTATTTAGAAAACGTCTATTATGTTTTTTCATATACTATGAAAATGTTACGTAACGGCGGGGAGGGGGGATTTTACGGCCTGTTACATGGAATGGGGGTAAAAGGTAAAAAAATAATTTTATCTAACATGTGAACGCTCAATAATAAAACGTGTTTTTTCACTGTATGCGATAAAAATTCCACATGTAACACTTATTTTACGATAAACATTCATTTTTTCATGTACTAATTGCTTTAAACTATAAAAAGAAGGCAGTGAGTATTTGACAAATTATCGGAATAAGTGAAGATAATGCGAATTGCATGCGCACTTCGATACATCTATTGTTTGCGAATCGACGCAATGGACGCGCCTGCACACGTTAGAGGTAAGTAACTTTACACATCGGTAAAATAAAAATATTCATAAACATTTTTTTCTTAATTGTACACAAATTTGGGTGAAAACCACCATAAGAGATCGAAAAATTGGTGAAAATGTACAAAACAGCTCAATAATTTTCTCGGACGATTACTATTTAATTTGAAACATCATAGTTCAATTTTCTAAATCTTTCAGTAATTTAGGTTCACAGTTGATCAACTTAAAAATGCATTACTACTGAAATAGCCACATTTCAATGTCTTTTTAATTTGTAATTGTTTAAACTTTAAAAACTGCGTTGCAATTTTTTCATTTGCAAGTGAACGATTAGGAAAAGAAAAATGTTAAAAGTAAAGAAAAGCAGAAGTTAGGCACTGTAAAATGAATGATTTCAAAATTGAAAATAATACAAATTGAACTTTTGAAATTCAATATTTTCAAATTGAACTCTTTTAAAAAATGCAGAATCTTCGGTGATTTCAAGTTAGTGACATTTGCAGTGAGTGTGAATGTTTATATAGTTCTAATTAAACTCATAATATAAAAAATGTGAATTGACATACTTATGTTCATCGACGTCATCTCCCATCTGCAGTTTCAATCCTAATTTCAAAAATGTCGGTCCCCACCACGCTAGCGCGCCAGTAACGAATGAGACGCAGGTAAAGCCGGCGGTGGAAAGCATAAAGCTTTGACTGTAGAGAAAGAAATTTTTTATTAAAAACCCAATTGAATATATATATATTGTTCGATAAATTGGAAATATATTTACTTTTTCAAGAGAGCTCTGACATCTTCGCCCCAGGAAGTACTGGCAATGTTAGCTCCGCCCTCTTTCTCGCCTCTGATTGGATCTCGAACTAGCAGAAGAATTAGGATTATTGCTAAGATTCCCAAAGCGGGAGTTATTCGCAGTCCCCATTGCCATGAACCCGTCGCTCTTGCAGTTTCTCCACCGGCTATGTACCCTAGCCCACTGAAAAAATGTGTTTTTTTTTATTTCGCTATTTTTAGAAAATATTACTTGTTTCGCTACTATAATCATGAAATGATTGTACAAACTGCAATTGACATATCTTTGTTTTCTACTAAAAAAAAAAAAATAAAAAAATAAAGAATTGAAGGGTTTAGTTTAATTTCAGTAACTTTGTGAGGGCTTCCCTCACTTGCTAAATTTGAATTGGTTAAAATTGAACTAATTTAAACAGTACACACAATTTTTACTAAAAAAATAGTTACTTTGAAGGTTTTGACTAATGAATTAGTCAACGGGCCACTGCTTGTACTTTGCCAATTGAATTAGTCAAAAAATGACTCATTTTTATCAGCTCTTTCCGAGAATTACCAATTATATCGTACATCACTCGCAGCGTTACATACGTCTCTTCATGTGGATTTCGTTTTTTTTCCTCAGAAAAAAACGATTTTGTCACTTACCTTCCGACTGGTATAGCGAAGTAGAAAAGGGCGAGCATTTTAGAGCGAACATCTTTAACAAACAAGTCGCTAATTATAGTGGGCGCTATCGTTGAATAACTCGCTTCTCCCACTCCAACCATCGCTCTAAATAACAGAAACCACCCGTACGTCTAGGGGAAAATAAGCAATAATTGAACCTCAATTTAAAACAATCATCCTTAATTCAATAATTCAATACTAGTCGAAAGAAAATTATATCGAATAAATCAAATATTTACCTTCATATAAGAGCCGATGAATGTCGTGAGACACCAAAGAAATACTCCAAAGCTCATGATGATTTTTCGATTATAACGATCACCCAAATAACCGAACAAGGGCGCAAAAATCATATAACTTATGATAAAAGCAGTTTGCAAAAGACCCGCTTGGCCATTCGTAATATCGAAGTCAGATTTTACGTCGTCCAGGATCCCTGCAAGCAGAATAATCAAACAATTTTTTTTTTAAATATGGCATGCAAAATAAAAAATAAAAGAAGTTTAATCAATGCAGAATGGCCACTATTTTTTAGATATTCGTATTCCGGCTTTCTCCCGGTCAAGACAAAAATTAACTCTCTTTGCGAAACCCACCGTTTTTTTTTTAAATATATTATCGATTGCGAAAGTCGAAAAATCAAGAAGGAGATTGATTTTAAATCATATAATAAGTAGGATAAAGAAATTTTTGTGTCTAATAAAGGAAAATAGATAGATGCGTTTTATTAAACACTAGCAGTAAATTCACGAGCGCAAATCGCACTTTTATGTCTCTGGATTTCTATTCAATAACAACAAAATATTCCAATTTTAAAATCCATTATTAAAACAACAATTTTTTAATATAACGTTTTGAATATTTTAGAATTGTATAATTTTTAAGTCAAAGCACTAAAAATTAAACAATTGTATTTTGAATTGGAGAATCGTGAGACTAGTATGATAAAATTATAAGTCAAAATTAAAGCTGATTATCCACATTTTTCTTAAATGGCAAAATTAATAGAATTATTATAAAAAACAATTTTTTTTTAAATAAATCGTAATTTTAAATGGGAAACGTTCAAAATGAAAAAATTTCTACTAAGTAACCTTAAAACGAACTTTCTTTAAAATTTAAAAAAAATGTTAGTCAATCAATTCAATTTTAATTGCAAAATTTTCATCTTTTTTACATTATCATTGATAAGAGTGTAATGTCATCGTCCAAATTTCCGATCTCTGGTTTTTAACGGATCTTTACGTTTCGGCGCGTACAGAATCCGAAAATCATAAAATTTCATCGGTATCTGTCTGTGTGTATGGTTACCTGAATGTTGTAGCCACGCTAACTTTTGAAGGATTTGTCCAATCAAGTCAGCCTTTGATACACTTCTTAAGTTTCCCAAAATGAAGGCTAAGTTCGTTAAGCAGATATTTCCAACCAAAATTAAAAAATTTAGAGCATTTTCAAAATTTGAAAAAAAAATTTTTTCATATCTGAAATTTGTTGTTAAAGTTTCTTATATATAGGTAGAAGACTTGTAAATTATCTAAATAAATTTTTTATTTCGATGAAAATTAGAAAAGTTATGTACTTTTGAACATTTTTAAAATGTTCAGAAAAATAAAGAATAAATATTTTTCTAAAAGATTAGAGAATTTAATTTAAATTCATCACTAGGTATCAGATATATTTAGAAACTATGTCAGTTAAATTTTTCGATTAGACAAAAATTGAGAAAGTTTGAGCCTTTTCGAAATTTGAATAAAAATTTTTTAGGAGTTTTAGATATTTTTGTCAAATTTTCTGATACACGTCAAAAAGAATTGCAAATTATCCTAATGACATTTTTAAATTCTATAAAACTTCAAAAAGTTATGTTTTTCAAAATTTTGAAAATTTTCTAATAAAGGAAAAACACATTTTTGAATTATATAAAATTTCCAAAAAGTTGAATCATTTTCAAAAATATGCAATTTTGATTTTGTAAGAGATCCATAAGTTTAAAATGTTATTTTTAATAGATTTTAAAAAGATTTACAAATTATCTTGAAGTTTTTGAAGTGGACACGAATTATCGAGCGCGAGCTTCGTAATATGAATGTAATCGTCAAAACCGTAGGTGCTTTGAGAATCCTCTTTAAAATCAAATTGAATAAAATTTTAGTTACAATTTATGGCTGTAATTCCTCAGAAGTTCAAATCACAGTTTTCGATTAAAGTTATAGTTATAGTTATTTAAAATGATTTATTTGTTCAAATCTATGATTTAATGTTTTGAAATTGTACAATTTTAAGCTTCTCAATTCGAAAATGCTTTATATTTACATATAAAATTATTAAATTCAAAACTGACTATTAAGTCTTTTAATATAAAATTTGGAAATATATAATAACTTAATGGTCCTGAAATTTTTTTTATTTGAATTTGAAACTACAATATTGTGAAATTTAAAATTCGAAACCTCCAAAAATAAATCTAAAAATTAATTTAAGACCAATTTTTTGTTTCAAGGCCTCAAAGATTAAACTGTTTTAGAATTGCACATTGAAAACTATAATTTGAAATTAAAATTACAGGCATTTTAAAGACGATAAATATATTATGAATCAGTATACGATATCGTATCAAGTGACGTTTAAAACGACTAGATAGATTTTTTTCACTAAAAGATGTGATTCTGTCAAATCAGTCACTTGTCATTTTAACCATTCCAAATTGCAGAATTTCAAATACAGCTCAGACTTACTTTGGAGATCAAAAACTGTGTGAAGAGTGTCATAACATTTATTTAATAGCATCAAAACAGTATCATAACATTTTTTTATATTATATGAACTTTAATATTTCTTTAAAATGTTATTTTTAGTCTATAAATGATTAAAATTCCTATATATTTATGGACTGAATTAATAGAAATCAATAAGAAAATCCAACGATTTTTGGGTGAAAGTTCATTCTCTTCGGTTGAAAAAGTTAACTATAAAATATAATGTTAAGAATTCACCTTGTTTATTTAAAAAATGTACTATTTGTTTCGAAATTCAATTATTTTATGGAAAATTCAGCAATGTTGTTAGAAAATCATACATCTGGATTAAAAATGTAACTGCTTTGTTGAAAATTCATTTTCTTGGCTTGATAATTCAACAATTTGACTGAAATTTTGTTTCTTTCTTGATTAAAAAATTTTTTATTGAAAATTTAACCATTTTGTTGAACACCCATCTTTCTCGTTTAAAAATGTGTCACTTTCTACAGAAATTTAATCTTTTTTGGTTAAAAATGCAACTGCCTTGTTAGCAATTAAACTGTTTCGGGTCAACATTTTTTTTTTAAATTTAAATGTTTTATAAAAAAGTTGGTATTTCGGACCGAAAATTAACCAATTTGATAAAAATGTAACTATTTGGCTATTCCATTTTCGTTGAAAATTCATCTTTTTATATTGAAAATGCAACTTCTTCGTTGAAAGTTGAATTGCTTTCTTAAAAGTTCCTTTTTTCAATATTCACAATTTTATTAATTTTTTTCTTAAAAGAAAATTGACCTATTTTGTTAAAAATTCAACTATTTGGTTGTAAATTAATTTTTTGGTTGAAAATACAACTAGTTTATAGAAAATTCGTTATTTCGGTTTGGAAATCCCACAATTTTGTATAAAATTAAACTATTTGGTACAAAAATAAACAGTTTCGTAGCCAATTCTTTTTTTTTAAATAAAAATTAATTTACCTTAATAAAAATTAAACTGCACCATTTATGGTTAAGAATCGATCAAAAAATATAATCTAAAAAATAGTCAAATAAAATTTGGACAAACATTACATTCATTGTTCAAAATTTTGAAAAAAAATAATCTATTTTAGTTCAGGATTGAAGTATTTGGTTGAAAATTCGTCTTTTGTCGTACGCAACTGCCTTCTTTTATTTAAAATTAAAATCATTTTTACTTTAAATATCAAGTATTACATGTTTACAGCTTCTAATCAGCATTGAGACAATCTGTAGCCAATTAACGACGAGGCACAAACAATTTTTTAAAGGAAATTAAAGAAATAGTGACATTAGTAAACAATTTTGAAAAAATAGTGCCTTTTGTGTCAATTTTTTCGAAATAGTAGAAAAATTGTGTCATCTATAAAGAAGTGTCAAATAGTGCCAATAGTATGGTGAGTCCAAGGTTTGTTAACAATACAAAAAGTTTCATAAAACGCGAGGAAAAAAAATAAAAATAACGAGGAACAGCGTTGTTTAAAATAAAAACGTAACAAATATTTTCAAAAGGATTTTTAATTTGTTCCTCGTTGGTACTGAAATTGCACTGGAGAGTAGAAAGCCTCTCGAGGCGAACCTTCCGGCAAATTGGCTGAGAGCTTATAACAAAGTTCCGACTTTGATATGAATTCAGTTTCGCTCGAAGGTCAATCGAACTAAGTGCGTTAATCAATTTGCCTGGACCAGGTTAATCTTTCTATGTCCAGAGAAACTGATTCGCCAATCGTCTGTAACGAATTCGTGTCAAAAATAAATTAATATAAAAGAAAACATAAACACGTTTTGTGACCCTTCATTAATATATTTAAACGGTATGCGAGTACTTCACTTTTTTCAAATTCATAATTTCGTTATTTTGTGTTTTTTCAATATTTTTATTCAAGATGGGTTATGACTTAATAGTTCGCTATATTTTTCAATTGAAATAATAAGCGCAGGGATTTCCTGTAAATTACATTTCTCTACATTTATGGGAAATCGTTTTTATTACTTTATTCGACAAAAGTTGGTATTACAAAACAACAATCATTATACTTTTAACCAAATTTATAATCTTTTACAAATTTGGATTATATTAATCTTTCTCGTCGAAAATTGGTATTTTTAATTTAAAAAATCAGATTTCGAAGTAGATTCACAAATGTTAACAATGTTAGGTTATGTTAGCATTGTACACAAAAACATGGTATTTTAAAACAAAAACCATAATTTGAACCATATTTAGAATCTTTTAACAATGTTGAATTCTGTTAGTGCTTTGCGCCCGAAATTGTTATTTTGAATTTAAAAAATTAGATTTAAAATATTTAAAATAAAGTTAAATACTTGTAAGAATTTTAGGCAATGTTAGGGTTTACACCAAAAATTGGGACTTTAAAACAAAAATCATTATGATATGAACAATATTTAGAAGCATAACAATTTCATGATATTGCAGTGATTTTTGTCCGAAATTGAACTAGCCATCCCGACTTTCAGGACGGCGAGACACTTCGTTTTAATAATAAAAAGTAAACATTTCAAAGAATATTCACAACTTTCAATCATTTTAGGTTATGTTAGCGTTTTACGGTTTTACACCAAAAATGTCTATTTTAATACAAAATCATCATAATTCGAATAAGATTTACAATTTTAAACAACTTTTTGTTATGTTGTATTAGTAGTTTTCCGCGGAACTGATTGGTAGTTTTAATCAAACAATTATTATATTTAAAATAATATTTACAATTTTGAACAATTTTAGGTTAATTTGCCGCTATGTTTTCAGACAATAATAAAATACTGAAATAGACATTGATATTTTTAGCTATTATTTATATTTAACTCAGAACACTATTTTACACGATGTGGATATTAAACTGTTGGAAGAAACTGCGAGTGAAAATAAATGACTTTGAAAGGCCATCAGAGGTCAAATGCAGTTTTTAAAAAACGATCCTCTTTGTGGATAACTAAAGACTTGAGGATTTCCAGGGCCGTTAGAAGGTCGAATGAAACTAATGTACGTTTTTATTACGCCATGCATCTTGTGTTGGCGAGGCCATAAATCGATTTATAGTGACACACATAAAACTGACGTTAGTTTCCAATAATCAGTTTTACGTACTAGTCCGAGAAGAAAAATACTTTTCTCTAAATAAAAGGAAGACTGTAAATAGATCAATTTAAAGATTAGAGGACATTCAATTGCATTGAATGAGAAGAAACTCCTATAACTGAACATAAAGTTGATTATTTTTACCATTTAAAGAAGGCGCTCAAATCGGAGAAAAAATGCCTGGCAATTTACAGGGTTCAAATATTTGCTCATGCCACTTTCAAATTCAAGCCTTCAAAACTGAAGAATTATTAATTTTAAGTACTAAAAGCTAAGCGCTTTGAAGAGTTAATAATTTAAAGAAAAAAACTATTTGTGTCATTTATAACCAGTAACTTTCAAAATTATAAGTCTAGAAAATTTAAACGAGAAGCAGTTACAGTTTTACTATAGTAAACTCAAATCAACTCACAATGGACGATTTGAAATTATTAAAGACCTTTAAAATGAGAAAATTCAACCATTCGAAGTGAATGTTTACTTTGAGATCTTCAAACTTAAACCTTTTTATTAATTAAGAATTCAAAATTTCTTCCGGTTTAGAAAAAAATAGATTCTCTTTGCGAAACCCATAGTTTTTCTATATCTAGTTAATTGTGAACGTCGATGAGCATTAGCAATTTTAAAACAGAAGCTCTCCCAGATCGGAAAATTTTATTCTAAAAATGTTCATATTTAAATTTCTAAAATAGGGAAATTTCAAAACGTTAAAAATGTAATATTATCCGATTCGAATTTTGGAAATTGAGTTATTTCAAATGCAACGGAATTGCAATTGTATTCTTTATAATTTAAAGGGCTCAAAATCAAATACTAAAAGTCTGCCGGCTTCGCGGGCACATTCTTGTCGCGCTCGATAATGCATGTACCTCACGCTTCGCGCTCGATATTGCATTTACCTCGCACTTAGCGCTCGATATTGCATTTACCTGGCGCTACGCGCTCGATCTTTCTGCACAGACTTTTTAAAACTAAAGGTGAAAGAATCGACAACAGGCACTTGCTAATTGTAAATTCTCTTTTGTTAAAGCTCCTTCGGCTTTAACGAACACAAATTTCATTTTTTCTCATGAAATCTCATCACGTATCTCGTGCTGCGAACTCTAGTTTATCCCTGAAATTTTATATAATTCCCATAAAAGTATATTATTATGATTCGTAACTTGCATTGGCATTA
>NC_046657.1:115225810-115229807 GCF_010883055.1 Belonocnema kinseyi | reverse complement strand
CGGTGGGTAGAGAGGAAGTGACTTTTTTCGCCGGACGCGCCGTCTACATTTATGGCGGGCAACTAAGCCCGCACCGCATCTACGTTTATAATATCTTTGGTTGGGGCAAAGATATTATAATATCTTTGGTTGGGGCAAAGATATTATAATATCTTTGGTTGGGGCAGATTTCTGTAACTTATTAAATGGCCACATTCTGGAAGACACTCGTAAAAACAGCTTCAATAAAAAAAATTAAAGTTAAAAATTTCTCATTTCAGCGAGAAAGTGCATATTTTTCTTCTATTTATTAATTAATTTAACAATGGAATTATCTCCTATTCTTAGAGCTGCCTTAGATTCCCTGATAACAATATGCATGCACGGTGCCACGCATGAGTGCGAATAAGCCGTCACCAAACAGATTTGTCCGCATATGCGTGTCATATGTGTCGCACGCGCACCTCGTGCGAATCGCACGCGTGCCGAGCATAAACTATTTAGAGCAGCATGGATTTTGCAATAAAAAATTTTCGAAATAAATAAGAACATAAATTTTATTGTTTTTTTTTTTTTAATATCAACATTTTAATTTTTTAAATATTAATTTCATATAAATATGAACAAAATATATAATTCCTAATAATATAAACAGAGTTTTTTTGGAAAACGAAATAATAATTTATGTTAATTAAGATAACTATAAAAAAAAACAGATTTTAAGATTCATCGTCCGTAAATTCTTCGTCGTCAGTCAATTTTGGCTTTCCAAAATTCTCATTTTGAGGTACCTCCTGTGAAAGACTTTGTATATCTCCTCAGAATATCTTCCTCTGTGCTTTGGATGTCGAAATCCGCCGAAACATTAAAAAGGTTCTTTTTAAGGTTTTTGCGGAATCTTTGCTTCGTACAACGCAAAACCTCTTTTATGTATTTTTTAAACTCCTCTTTGTCCCATGGTCCCGGAAAATGGTAGCAGTTTTTGGCTGCCTCTGAAAGTGAGTACAAGATTGTATTTAACATTTTCATTTGAAATTTTACCTTATTTAAAAAAGGCCCTTCTTACTACAAGTAATTATCACTTTCTAGAAATATTTTGCTAGTTATTGCTATTGCTCTTTTAGACAGGGTGTCCGAAAAATTCATTTTCAAAATTATTCCCTGATTTTTCCTTGACTAATTTTTCATTTTCCTTAATCATTATTATTCAAATACCAGAATCCTGCGATTGTACTTATGACAAACTTTTAATTACACACACACACGTACGTACATACATACATACATACATACATACATACATATATATATATATATTAAATTATAAAACATGGCTTTTTACCAAAACACTTGAGTTTTGAGTTTTGAACTTCAGCAAAAATTAAATTTTCCACGAAACTGATGCATTTTTATCTAACGAAAATGAAATTTCAAGCTTCAGTAAACAAGTAAAATTTTCAACTGAAAAAGATCAATCTTAAACAAATGGAACAGTTACGTTTTCAGTTAGAAAATTAATATTAAGCCAAAAAATGAAGGTTTTTCCACTAAACAATAACATTTTCAATGAAAGACATAAGCCTTTGATCAAAATAATAGATGTTTAATAATGCAGTTCAACTTTTACCCAAGAATTTTAATTTTCAATACAAAATTATTCATTTTTAACGACATAGTTAGAGTTTGAATCAAAGAGATGAATTTTCACCTAAAAAAATGATTTCTTAACAAAACGATTCGGAAAAATCTTTCAAAGAAAATAGTTGAACGCTCAAGCAAAGAATAATTTTTAACCAAAAATTTGCATTTTCCTCAATAAATAAAATTTCTATTAAACTGAATGAATTTGAAAAACAAAAATATCAATTTTCATCCCAAAAGGAATTTAGTTCACTGTTTAGGATCAAAATATGAGTTTCTGAGCAAAAAATAAGTTTCTACGAAAGAAATTGAATTTTCAATCCAAAACGACAAACTTGATCAACCAAAAAGGTTGAGTTTTTAAAAAAATAGTTGAATTTTCAACTGAACATGTGCATTTTTATTTTAAAAAAGGTGCATTTTCTTTTAAAACACAATAATTTTTTTTAAACTTTGAACAAATAGTTACATTTTCATCCAAAGAAGATTCCAAGTTCACTTCCAAACACCAACAAAAGAATGATAAACAATAACTTAATTTTCTTGGTATGAAAATGTGTATCACCCTCCATTATTAGATTTGAAGAAATTTATTCTTAATTGATCACTGTTGAAGGCAATGACTGGTTGTCATTAGAAGCCAAGGGGTTATTTATATTAAGAAGCACATACTCTCAGGAACTGATCTCATATCACGTGTCAAAATAAATATCGTAAGAAAGAAATTATACTGGATTGTACATGTGATTCAAAGTATGAATATCCTCTTTTTTTTTAATACTATTTTTGTTGCTCTTAATATATAACATTTCGAAAATAAGACGTTTATTCCAGTTGGACTCAAAATAAAGAATTTTAGTATTGACCCAATCAAATTTATGGTTATATATCCTACGATGTACATTCATAACAAATTCATTTTTCTTACTATTAATGTGTTCATTTAAACGCGTTGTTAACATTCTTTTGGCTTCGCCCACATAAGAAGCAGAGCAGTGTTTACAGGGAATTTGGTAAACAACGTTGGCTTCTTCCCATTTTTCAGTCAAAGATGACAAAGAGGGTTTTATCGATGAAATTGTAGATATGTTAAACAAAATAGAACAAAATAGACTTTTTAAAAAAATGCACGATCTTTTACTAGATTCTAAAACTTCTATAAGAATAAATAATAACCCTCTTAAGTAATTACAAGAAAATACCTCAAGAATATTAAAAAATTTGAATGATAATAATTTGGTACAATTTAAATATCATAACAATGATTTAAATCTAACTAACACTACAATAGCTCAAGGTTACGGTCCGCCCAAAATCCATAAGAAGACATACCACTTCGTCCTATCATTTCATTGATAAATAGTCCGACTCATGTTTTAGCCAAAGTTATATATAATGATCTAAAAAATGGTATAAAAACTCCTATTTCAAACATTAAAAATAGTCTTGATTTGAAAGAAAAATTAAATAATTTAGTAATAGATAGTGACCATATTTTTATGTCCTTAGATGTCAGTTCTTTATTTACTAATGTCCCGTCTTTATTAGTGATGGAGAGCCTTGACAGAAGATTTCACGATATTCAAAACAATTGAAAAATCCCTTTCGATGATATAAGAAGTGATATAAAATTTTTGTATGACAATACTTATTTTGTTTTTAATGGTAATTTCTACCAACAAATTCATGGCACGCCGATGGGTTCACCCATTTCAACTTTACTTTCAGATATGGTTATGGATGATCTGGAAAATAGTTGTTTAAAAACATTAAAAGAAAAATACAAGATACATCTTCCCTTTTATTTTAGATACGTAGACAATATCCAAATATTACTTAATAATGATTATCCGAAACATTTTATTAAACAACAAATTAAAATTCGTAAACAGAAAGTAAATTTTTGTCCCAAACATAATAACTCTGCGCGAAAACAATTATTGGCCCGTCAACCGAAAGTCAGTTTACCATACATAAAAAAATTTTTTGACAAAACTTCTCGTCTTCTCAAAAGATTTAACATATCTACAATTGCATCGATAAAACCCTCCTTGTCATCTGTTATCAGATGAGGCAAGGATAAGACTAAAAAATGGGGAGAAACCAACGTTGTTTACCAAATTCCCTGTAAAAACTGCACTGCTTCTTATGTGGGTGCAACCAAAAGAATGTTACGAGGGTAGTTCAATAAGTCCTTAGAATGAAGTATAAAAACAATTTTTTATGGATAAATTTTTTTTTTTATTTTTCAACATAATCTCCTTCGAGCTCTATGTACTTGGTCAATCGCTTTTCAAGTTTTTTTAATCCTTCAGAAAAGTGCGTTTTCGGAAGTTCCTCAAAATAAGCACTTACAGAGGCAATGACGTCTTCGTTG
>NC_046657.1:115217980-115225710 GCF_010883055.1 Belonocnema kinseyi | reverse complement strand
TTTATCAAAAAAAAATTTGTTATGCACTAATTTATCTTAACGTTTCTTTTTTTTTAAATTAAAAAACCGCTTTTCAAGGACTTTTTTTGTACTTTAAAAAAAAGACTATGTACAAAAAACCTGTCTCAAGTTTCAAAATTCCAAAAAAATCTTGATAGGACAGAAAATGTGATGTCCTATATATATAATTCCCCACTCTGACGCCCCGTACCGCATCTACGTTTATAATATCTTTGCCCCAACTCATCTCTGGTTATACTTGCCTCTGTAGGTGCTGACACCAAACGTGAGAAATCTGAACTGTCTAATTTGTTGTTTATCGTAGGCTTTAGTCCTCATCCTTCACTTCTTTTTACCTGTTTTTTCTCTACGCGTGGTAGAATTTGGTTCGTCGAATAAAGTGGTGTGATCAGTAGTGATGCATGCCGCCAATGCGTTTACGGTTATTTTGGTCCGAAGGTGGATTTGTTGCTCATGGAGTCAAGAGTGAAGTGAAAGTTATCGAAATTTCGGCCTCCGAAAACCGTAGTCGGCAATCGGGAGGATCGGTATTAAATTTGGAGGTTAGAAAAGTGCAAAAAAATGGTTGAGCCGAGGATACCGTCGAATGTTTCCAATCAACGTCTAATGATCAATGAAGAGCTCGGAAGTTCCTCATCTTCGAGACAAATAAAAAGAGCCACTAGCTCCGCCGAAACGAGGGTTGTATCCACAGGGGAATGGGTCACTGTTTTGGTATTATGTTTCGTCAATTTAATCAATTACATGGACAGACTCACCATCGCTGGTAAGTTTCATTTGCTGTTTATTTACCTATTTAATTATTTACTGTTTTAAAAAGATTTATGGCCTAAACTTTAATTTTTAAATTTAATCAAAAAAAGAAAAGAATTCTCGGAGGAAAATCTTGTGACATAACCTAAAATCTCATTGTGAAAGGTAAAGAGTTGAAAATAATCACGAAATGATTGTTTAGTAGGGTGTTCCAAAAATACATTGGGCATTTTCTTTTTTAAATGTTCGTGTATATCGCCCCCAAGTTTGTTCGAATCAATAAAACAATCAATGCGTTTTTTTAAAATGATATTTATTTACAGGTTACGCATTCCCCATGAAGTTTAATACATTTTTTAAAATTTGATTCCGAACCGTCAATATTAGGCGAATCAAAGTTAAACTCCACATTTCGCTTCACATTTAGCTATAGTATACGAATGAATAATTACTTTTTAAATGTCACTTTCACAAGTAAGTTTCGTGGGGTTCAAAAAAATCCCATAAGTGTTTTTTGCGGTTTTTTTTATTACAAATCGTTTTTTAGTACATAAAATAATACTTTCTACTGATAATTAGATGCTGAAATAAATTGTCTAAATTTATTACTTTTATTAATAATACTCTGCATTAATAATGTTAAAAAGTTGCATTTTTGTTGAAAATTTTGTCTATTTTTCACGTCTGAGGCAAATATTAATGCATGATAACAAACATAATTGTTTAAACAATATTTTATCTTTTATAACTATCTTCTCTTCTTAGATTATTGCTAAAAAGTTGCTTTTTTCTGAAATGTTTAACTTTGCAGTGGGATTTTAGTTATGAACAAATATTAAATAAACATCAGAGAAAATCATTTTTTAAACAATCTCTTTATCTTATATATATATATATATATATATATTTCTGAATTAAAACAGATTTTTGAAATATTATTTAAATTTTCTATATGGACCATATTAAATATTAATTTTCGTTGAAGTAGTTACTAAGAGCGCTTTTCTTTAAATTAATATTTATTAATATGTTTCTTACTAAAAAGTTAAAGAAAAGGTGAATATTTAAGAAAAAACCCGCAAATTTCTAGCATTAGTCAAAGAGAAGATAGTTATAAACAATAATACATTGTTTAAACAATTAGTTTTGTTAATTTAAATTAATTATTATTGAAAAATTGATAAAAAAGGAAAAATGTTCGACAACATTTTTATTATTTTAAGAAAATATTTTTATAAATAATAGTAAATAGCTTAAACACTTACTTCTGTAAAATTTAAACGAGTTTGTAACTCAATGAGAATGTTTCCATAAACAATAATAAATTGTTGAAAAAATGTATTTAAACATCTAATTATCAATAGAAAGTCATACTTTATGTATTAGAAACGATTTGTATTTTTTAAAAGCCCACTAAGCAAGAGAAATGTTGTACTAAAGTAATTTTAAAAAGAAGATACTGTTTAATGTTTCGATTTTGTTAAATTTTGATGATCTGAATGGAAATGATTTGTCATACATACTAAAATAATAAAAATTTATTTGGAATTATTCTTGTTTTAAAGATCTTCAAGCATTATCTGAGAAACTATCAAAAACCCAAAGATCCTTTAAATTTCTAAATTGTTAGTGTCTAAAACTTTGACAATTTCCCAAATTTACAATGCTACTTGTTTATCTTAGATTTTGAGAAATATGTGAATAAGTGAATTAAATTTGAGATTAAATAAATGTTTATATAATAGTTTGTATTGCATAATTTAGTCAAGCTTTAAAAATTTAAACTATTCAATGTTTCAAAGACTTCAAGGTTTACAGGACAAAAGGGATTGAATTCAAATTTTATTTCAAAGCTTTTGAAAATTAAACAGTTGAAAAATTTCGGAATAAAAATATATTTGATAGCATGCAAGAATAATTAATTTTTTAATGAAAAAGTTCAGAATTTAAACAATTTTAACGCACACGTTCATATATAAAAATGTCTAATTTAATAGTGTTAGAAAATAAAAGTATCCAAAAAATAATTTAAATTAATATACTATAAAATAATTATAATTTTCAGTTCATTCTAAAAATTTTTATTCTAGATCTATGAAAAATAACAGTTACAAAGATGCACTAGCAAAATAATAATTTATGTTTCGGAATATTAAAAATGATTTAGAGTGTATCCAATTTTTAAATCGAGCTGTTCAAAATAAAAACTTTGTCTTCTGATTCGTTTGGAAAATAATGTTTTCAAATACAAAGAATTGATGAAAATTAACTCCAAGCTTTCAGGAATTAAAAATCTCCTGTTTAAATGCGTTTAAAGTTAACAAATGTTTGACCCGAATTGTGGATATGTTGAATATTTCCAATTTAATATTAATAAATAGCCCTTTTCACATTGTAATCGTTCAAAATTAAATATTAAAAAAAAATTTGATTATTTAATTGTTTATATTATTTATTTATTATTATCTAAAAGCACTAATGTTCTAAAAGGGGTTCCAAATTTATAGTTATATGTTAAATCCATAAGCGTAAAAATGTGAAAGTTTTGATTTGATGTATTTTTAAACATTTGTTTAATTTTCTCGCGTCATTTCAATAGGCTAGTAAAATATTTTGCAGAAAAAATATGAAATTCTCAATTTTTATCAAGAAATTGAAATTATTTATTATCTTAGTCACTCGAATAATTAGAAGAGATAAGGAGTGACAAGATTATTTAAGAATTGATTGTAAGAACTTCAGGTGATATAAAGTTTCTTGGAAAAGTTCAAATTCATTAAAATCAATATCTACAAGAAACTAAATCAATATTTGTGTTTCTAACTCGGTTAGATTATTTAATACTTTGTAGCATTTAATTTTAAAAGTCTTAGAAGTTCACAATTCATAGCTGCATATCTCAAAATGTTTTAACTTAAGGTTTCTAAAATTCAAAAGTATATATCCATTATGCATATGCAAGTTTTTATTATTGCGAAAAATTGAAAATCCGATTTTCTATCACTACCGAAAATCGATTTTCAAAAACGTTGAAATTGTCACCTCGAAATTCTTGGACGATTTTCTCGGAATGGGTTCACTTATTTAGACCAAAAGAGATTTTGAACTGGTTTTGCAGAATGTTCTTTTACTCTTTTAAAAAATTCATATTTTATTTGTTGTTTACTTCTGTACTGTATAATTAACAATTTAAAAATGAATAATTTTGAACATTTTTTTAGACCAATTTATATTAATAATTGTAAAAAAATTAGCCCAATCAGTTTTAATGTTAAATTTTTTTCCATGTAATAACCATTTAAAATTAGAGCATTTAAAAATTGTTTAGATTATATACTTTGAAACATTTACAGAGTGGCCGCTGGACCGGGAAACCGGGAATTTTTTGAGACAGGGAAAAACCGGGAAGTGAGGGTGAATTTTTTTTACCGGGAATTTTATAAATATTTAGAAGAAAAATCTGTCCTCGTTCGATTTCAAAAATTTTTAAACAATTAGTTGAATTTGTATGTTTTTCAATCGTGCTATTATTTAGCTTACAATGCGTAATTCAAAATGTTTTTACTTCAAAAATTTTCCATTCAAAATTTTATTTTTAAGCTTACATTTTTAATTTAAAAAATTTTTAAATGCTTTCATAAAGACTTGAAAAAATAAAAGCCTTTGATGTTGAAAATTTAGGATAAAAAACATTTTTGTTTAATAAATACATTTTTTAATTTATCTGTACTTTAAATAATAAAAAGTGAACAAAAACGATTTGACAAAAAGATTTTAAAACAGTTAAAAATTTCCGAATTTTCAGATTTTAACGTAAAAACTTAAACGGTTGAAATTTGAAAGTCTTAGTCATTAAACAAATTTGAACGTGCGACTGAAAGTTTATAAACTATTTTCGACGTAAGAATAACTTCATAATAATATATTCTTAATTAAAGGATTTCATTAAATTTAAAATATTGTTTCAATCTAAAATATTCAATTTTTAACCCATTTAATTTGAAATTTTTAATTAAAAAAAATATTCATTAATGAATATTTAGCAATATTTGAAATTTTATTCAAGACAAGTAAATTGAATTTTATTGTTGTATTTGAAAAATGCTTAATTTGTGAGTGAAATTTTAAAATTTTGATGTATAATTTACAAATGAACATTTGTAGAAATAATTCTAGTGATTTTAAGAGATATTCAGGAGTTTTAAAAGAATCTTTTTTTTAAATTTTGTTTAAATTTTTGAAAAACTTTTTAAACATTCTCTTAAAATAATTTTTCAAAATGAAAAATTATTTTTAATTTTCCTAGGAATCTTAAGAAAATGTTTTTATTCTTTTGAAACCTTTTACAATTCTTGAAAAGAATTTAATTTTTTTGTTTAAAATCTGCGAAAATCGACATTTTGTTTTATATTAAGCTATCATTTCAAGTTTTACATTAAGTTTGAATCTTTTCAAAACTTTTACATATCTCTTCAAATTACTCAAATTTCGCCTACAAATAATAAATATCCAATTGTTATTTATAGATCCGAATTGTGAAGAAATGTTCTAAAATTTGCAGGATTTTCTGAAAATTGTAGAAAAAAATCAATTAATTTTGACAGATATTTAGAAGTTCGGAAAAAATTTCCAAAATATTTTTAAATTCAAAACAAATTTAAATAAACTTCTAGATTTCTCAAGATTTTGAAATGAAGGTTTGAAGCTTTCCAAGGATGTTCAAACTATTTAAAAAGAAAATAATTGAATTTCTAATTTAAGAATTGTTCATTTAAAATTTTTTTCAAATCTTCAATATTTTATGTTTCTAGCTTAAAATTCCTTAAAATTATAAAATTTTGAAAATCTTAAAGTTCATTGATTGATTTTTTAATTTAGAGCATTGGAAATGATAACGTGGATTTATATTTTTTAATTGAAATATGTTAGTACCTTTAACTTTATACGCGTAAACTATTGAACATTTGAATACAAAATTTTTAAATTAAAAACTTTTAAATTTAAATTTTAAAAGTTCAAAGCGTAACAGTTCTACTTTGAGTGCTTTCATTTGCAGCTCAGTTTTTATTACCTCAACTGGAATTTTGTTTAGCTTTAGTGTTTCATTTTTTAATTCAGTTGATGTTGAACAATGTTTTCGTACGGGGGAAATGACCGGGAATTTATTTCTTCGATAAAACGGCCACCCTGATTTAATTTTCAATTTCAAATGGTTAAATTTTAATCTTTTTTTAATTTAAACTTAGTAAAATTCAAAACTTTCAATTTTTTACACTCATCAGAGAAGGTATTAGATTTATGTAAAATTTGACCCCCCCACCAGTTTTTGTCAAATGTCCACGTTTGGAGACCCCCTGAATCCGAAAAGCAGGTTTTGACGAATGTGTCTGTTTATAAGTCTCACTGAATGTCTGTCTGTGAACACGATGACTTAAAAAAAAATTAATCTATCAGATTGCCCTTTGGTACACTCGTTTAGTGTTTTAAACTGAAGGTCAAGTTCGTTAGCCAGCCATTTTGGATAAAAATTCAAAAAGTGGGCACATTTTGAATATTTTTGAGACCACTTTTTTCAAAATTAAAAAATTCTCTGTGCGGTTATTCATAGTATTCAAAAAACCGAACAAATTATCCTTATTACTTTTTTCTCTAGTTTTTGTCAGAAAGTCCATGTTTTGAGACCCCCTGAATCAGAAAAACAGGTTTTTACAGGTTTGTCGTTATATCTGTCTTTATGCCTGTCTGTCAGCGCGATAACTTTTGAAAAAAATTTATAAGATTGGCTGTTGGTACACTCTTTTAGTGTCCTAAGCTAAATGCCAAGTTCTTTAGTCAGACATTTTGGATAAAAATACTAAAAGTACGCCCATTTTCAAAATTTTAGAGTACACATTTTTTCATGATTCAAAAATTCTGTGTACATTTGTTCATAGCACTTGAAAAGAAAAATGTTACTTTTCGATAGCCCTACAAGTTTATCATATTAACTTTTTGAATTTTTTCGAAACATTTAAATTTTGACCGCACGATATCTAATTAAAAATAAAACATTGCATTTTGCGGTCAAGCTATGCAAGCTAAGGAAAAAAATGATAAGATAAACATTGTGCACCAAAAAAATACCTACAAATTTGTTATTAATCACTTTTTTATTGGACACGTAGTTTTTGTTTTATTGAATAAAAAAAACATTGAAAATTCAATTTTTAGACACACGAGACAAGCTGAGCCAAAATAAATAGATAACATTTTTTCACCGAAGGTAGAGCAAACAAATTTTTATAAATGGTTTTTCTCACATTCTCATCAGAGAAGGTATTAGATGTGTACAATTTAACAATCCGTCCCCTCCTCCCAGTTTTAGTCGACTGTCCACGTTTTGAGACGTTTTGAAATCCGAAAAATAGGTTTTTACGAATCTGTCTGTATGTATTTGTGCCTGTCTGTCTATCAGCACGATAACTATTGAAAAAAAAATTCTATTAGATTGGCCTCTAGTTCACTCTTTAAATGTCCTAAACTAAAGTTTAAGTTCGTTAGACAGCCATTATGGATAAAAATTTAAGAAGTGAGCGATTTTTGATTATTTTTGTTACCATTTTTTTCAAAATTCAAGAATTCTTTGTACGGTTATTCATAGTATTTAAAAAGTCGAACAATTTATCTGATGACTTTTTTCATAAAATTAAAAATTATGAGAGTTATAGTATTTTCAAAATTCCAAAAAAAAACACGAAAATGAACCTTTTAAGCCAATTAACGGATGATATGAAAAAATGGCAAGAGAAGAAAAAGTTTGATTTCTAAATGCCTCAGAAGATTATCAAACAACTTTTTGGATTTTCTTGATCAATTAAAAAATAAATTTTAATGGCATAAAAAATAAACGAAAATCGAAAAGTAACATTTTTGTATGCAACATTTTCACAGTATTTCAAATATTCTCAAATATAATA
>NC_046657.1:115212491-115217880 GCF_010883055.1 Belonocnema kinseyi | reverse complement strand
TCTAGTCGGGAGTGGTGCTGACTGAAAACAGATGATTTGGAGCGATTCGCGCGCCATCTGTTGGTCATTCTAAGGACTTATTGAACTACCCTCGTAACAACGCGTATAAATGAACACATTAATAATAAGAAAAATGAATTTGTTATAAATGTACATCGTAGGATATATAACCATGAATTTGATTGGGTCAATAATAAAATTCTTGATTTTGAGTCCAACTGCGAAATAAACGTCTTATTTTCGAAATTTTATATACTAAGAGCAACAAAAATAGTATTAACAAAAAAGAGGATACTCATACTTTGAATCACATGTGCAATCCAGTAATTCTTAATTTAAAATCATAATTTCTTTTTTACGATATTTATTTTGATACGTGATATAAGATCAGTTCTGGAAGTATGTGCTTCTTAATATAAATACCCCCTTAGCTTCTAATGGGAATCACTCATTGCCTTCACCTCGCAGACGATGTGTTAACAACGAATTTTAATTTCTGACTAGTTGAAATTTTTCAACTTTTTCTTTTATTTTAAATGTGAAACGTTTATTTAAGTTTAGCAGGCAAACATTTTATTTTAAACAATTTCGGTGGAAAAAAAGGAAAGACCTGTTTCTTTTTGTTGGTTGTACTTGTTTATATCTTGGTGTTTTAATAAAATTCTAGCCTGAAGAGGTCAGAAAACCAATCTGACGAAACGTCGCAAAATTATCGTGAATTATTCATTTATAACCCCAGTGATCAATTAAGAATAAATTTCTTCAAACTTAATTTTCTGCTAAATACTCGAATTTTTAACCAAAAAGTATGGCTTTCTAACAAGATTGTTAAATTTTGTACCAAACAATAATTGCATTTTTGTCAACGAAAATTGAAAATTCTACTAACACAGATCAATTTTTAAATCAAAACGACAAATTTCCAAAATAGACTTGAATTTTCACCCAAAAAGGTTTAAATTGACTTTTCAACAATAAAAAATACACATTTTAAACTAAAACAGTCAATTTTTTAGGAAATATAGTTAAATTTACAACAAAACATTTTCATTCTTATCCAAGATATATGCAACATTTCTACTAAAAATGTGAACGTTTTAAATAAAAAAAAAATTCCCAGGATAAATAGTTTTCATCCAAAAAAGATTTCAGTTGATTTATCTGGAACAAAAAATAAGTTTTTAACAAAAGGTTAATGTTGTACGAAAATACTTGACTTTTAATCTAAAAAGATAAATTTTTAACAAAACAATTGAATTTTCAACTAAAAATGATTTGCAAAAATTAGATTTAAATAATACTTACGAAACAAGACGTTCGCGACTTAGGTATTGCCAAAATTTCGGCTATTTTCTCCGCCGAGCCAAGAGAATTTTGACAAACCATTTCCCTACCACTGTTTGAAAATTTTTGTTCTTTCTTTGAACATTTTTTTTGAACATTCTTTCTTTTTCATCTGCATGCTGCCATTTTCCCCCAATTTTCTACTACATCCCTGTTCATTTTTCTCTGCAATGCCATACAAACAGAATTAATTTGAAAGTAAGAATCTTTTCATTATTTATAAAGGTTTTCAGTTCATTTTCATTAGATTCTCAATGTTTTATGAATCTAGAAGAAAAGGAATTTGAATTGATGAAATGGAAATTATTTATATTATTTATATTATTTCATTACCACTTTTAACAAATTCGTAGCAAGAAATGTCTTCTATCTTATATAGATTATATATTGTAAGATGATTTTTTTCCGCAAACGCTTGATGGTGTATTTACACGCCTGTTTACTGGTCGCCAACCAGCCGAAAAGTCATAAGAGTGAAAGAGACAGACGGGAACAATGTCGGGTGAACCGTGAAGTTTGACATTTGTGCATGTACAATGCACAGGTACAAATATCATTTGAAATAAGATAAATACATAATTTATTTGAAATAAAATATTAATTTGATTCAACTGAATCAAATGTGCTCAATCCAAAATATTATTGACATATTGGTTATATGTATATTCAGTAAGGACTACGACGAAATAACATGAGTGATGGCTAAATGAGCCTCATTTTGCACTCATGCACTTACTATTCACTTAATCGCGGAATGTGCTTACCATTTGCGTGCGATATGGGTCGTATCGTACGATTCGCATGCGTGCTTGAAGCGTGCGTCGCACTATTGTTATCAGGGTTTCCTCTAGGCAAAGATATTATAAGTTTATAATATCTTTGCTCTAGGCTCCAGGGAGAGTTGTGTCAGGCTACCCCCTCCAATAGCCGACACGAAACCGGAATCGGAAATACCTATCGAAGACATAGAAGTTCAGCGAAACATAAGTTAGCGCGAAAGTGTTTCTTCAATGTTGAAGATATACAAGACGGGACTAGAGTAAACTATGTGAAATATTAGGAAAAATGAAAGATGAGGGATGGTTGAGGATTCAAAATAAAATAAATGGTATATGATGATAAAAAATAGGAGTACCAAAGTATTTAGAGAAGGGACGGGGAGAGAGAAGGCGGACCAGAATAGCAAGCTTTAGATTGGTAAACGAGATAAGGGAGGGGATTTATTGGGAAAAAGAATACAACAGAAAGTGTGTAGAATATGTGAATAATAGTAGAAGGAAACATGGGAGCATGTATGGGAAGGATTGAGAAATGGAAGATAAAGGAAGCTGGAAAATAATGTGGTAAAGATTCTAGGGGAGGATGGATGATAAGGAAGAATGGATCAAGGAGTTGGAGCGTGTTAGATGAGCAAATGAGAAAGAGTGAAAAAAATCACAAAATGGAGTTACAAAAAAAGTGATAGAAGAAGGAAATGGAACTCGCTTAGATTAGAAGCGTAAATATTGTAAGTAATGGTTATGTAATAGCATAATCAAGTAGATTAAGTTAGATGCGTTTGCGTTCTCATTCTCTCTCATGCTCTCTTTCGCTTTCGATCCGTCGCTAACTCATTCCCTAACACGTCTTAAATTGCGCTATCGCAGGGAATAGAAATACGGATCTAGATATAAAATTTTAAGTAAGTAGTTTTGAATAATAAGGATAATATTTTATAAAAAATATGTTGGCGGAAAGATTTTAAGGAATGGAAGTCATGTAAACCCTTAGGAGACATAAACAAAGAATATTTTGAAACATTTTGAAATCAACTTCTAGAAATATCCGTTGTAAAGCCATGGTTCCTTCTAATTCTGAAACTGAATTAAGGCCATGTGATGAATGGGTCACGTGAACAGATTCCTAATTTATCGCCACTTTTTTTATTTCCCAACTTATTATCACACGAAATGCCACATCGAGTTGAAAATTTGGGATACTAAACAGGAAGCACTAGAAATGGTGGGTCTGGTCCTAAATTTCTATAATTATGAAAAAAGTTTTTTGTTGTAAATAATTTCTTTTGTTTTTTTCATCATTATTAAAATTTAGAACCAGGCCCACCTTTCTCAGTGCTTCTTATTTATGATCCCAAATTTCCATCATTAGAGTAGAAGAAAAAAAACTTATAGAATTTTTTAAGTGCCCTGAAATCTCTATTCAATCAGTAATGAACAATAGATAAATTAATTCTTCATAATTAAAACACTTTTCAGTGGCAGGATTTCTTCTAAATGAGATGTTTCTTTCATAATCGACAAGAAAATTTAAATTCCTTTTTACATTTCAATAAAATTACTATTTTAAAAGTAAAAGAAAATTCAAATTCAAGATTTTCGTGAAAAGTTCCAGGAGATTACCAGGTTTTCATACTAATGTTACGCCGATTACAGAAACTAAAAAATAATTCAAAACGAGATTTTCCTGAGTTGGCGGTGGCCAATTGAAATGATCAAAATTCGCAAGAATCGGCATTCTGAAATTCTCCGATTGATATTTCCATTATTTCGATTCGTTTTTTCTGAGTAGTACTCTTCTATACGTATATTTACCATATAACTTTTACAGATTTATTATCGATTTCTAGGATGAAATTTTTAGTAACTGCGGTTACCAAAACGAAACAGTTATAAAACATTTTTATTTCTATTCTGGAGTACACCGTGGTCGAAACAACAAATTTTCCCACAATTTTCAACCAATGACTGCATAATTATTGTGAAAATATTTATATTATAGATAAAAATTATAATCAAAGGCATAAATTGGTTATTTTTAGAAAAATACATTTTTCATCTTATTGACATTGTTCTTTTTCTAGAACAAATCTCCATCATATTCATTATTCAACCCGAAATATTCTAATTGTTGTAAACGAATTTGATAAAGAAATACATAACGCGGGAACTTTCCGACCAAGAAAATGTTTTTTTGTCAATGTTACGATCAAGCGGGATAAATATGCTGCGGATAATTATGAATCAAATAATTAACATATGTAAAGTATCAACTGCTCAAAAAAATTCTGAACTGTAGCAAATTCTACTTTTTTCTTCAGGTGCCTAAATTAAAAAAAAACTTTTTTGAAATTAGGTATAATATTACTCTACGATGAGGACTTGGTTAGGTGGAGTGGAAGTGTGCGAATGTGTGTCCATATCGACGGAAGTATTTATAAAGAATTACGGTTATTGTATGATATTATATAGTTTGAGTGGTGATTATTAAGTGCAATAAAAGTAGGTTGATAAGTGAGATTAAAAAGTGACGTTTAAAAAGGTATTTGTATTTTATTATTGGCGATATACGTAAGGGGTTAAAATTTATAGGTTAGATTGAAAAAGTATTAAAATGGCGGAAAACGAGGGAAACAAGGAATTGGTCACGACGTTAGGTGTAACAGCAGCAGATGGCGCGAAATGTAATAAAATTTAATGCCCGGGGATTTATTCGCGCGCGAAATTCGAGAATGAAGTTCTCCCCAACAATGTCCGTCGGACTTCGCCGCCGAAAGGAATCGGAGTCCTTGCTGCAAGAAACTAGAGTTCGCCTCGCCTTGTGCTGAAAGTCTTATAAAAGATTCTATATTTTAACTTTAGGATTAATATTGAATGAAAAGACTAAATTTCAACTATGCGAAATAAATAATTGTAATTTTTATTCAGAGACTCGACGTTTCGACAAAAATAAGAAAAACTACCGTACGGTTAACAGATCGAAGATCGAGTGATGGTTCTCGCCCACGCAGGGGCTTCTGCGGATCCTCGCCCCTCCATGAAAAGGGGGTTGGGCATTGGGGTTGGGCCTCTTCTCCGTTTCGTGCTTTTGTTCGCTTTAGCTCACTTCTAATTTTCCCTAAACTCCTGATACTTACAATTTATCTACTCGTCTTTTCTAAAATTACTTTCTACACTTTAATATTGAAGATCTAGCTAATCCAACTAAAAGTCATTGGGTGCTCATTAAACTTATTTCTTTAGCTGCAGGATTTAGAAATTGGAATTTG
>NC_046657.1:115210248-115212391 GCF_010883055.1 Belonocnema kinseyi | reverse complement strand
TGTTCTTCTCTCTCCAAGATTCAGAAAAATCTTTCAAAAACTAAAAATAAATTCCAAACTTTCGTTCTAAAAATTAAGTGCCCACCCTTCAGAATTTTATGACATTGACCCCTCGAAACATTCGGTTCAGGGAAACAAAGCACATCCTGTGCGGGCCACAAGAGGTTTTCCAGATACCGCCGAGTCTGGCAAACATGTGTAAGCCATAAAACCAAAATCCATCCCAAGCAAGACATTTCCAATGGATTCAAACGCAGAACGAAGGTCCCCTTTTTATGTTTAGACTCTGCCAGTTTTTCATCACCAAATTCGTGAGAAAGCGTGAGAAACTCTTATGATCAGAAATTCTTGAATTTGACAAACCCTAGTAGGAACGGCTGAGAGGTCCCTTTTTATTTGATTTTGGAAGACAGGAAATGACTCTGCGGGACTCAGAAAGGGGAAGGCGCACTGCAACTTGTGATAGGATAATAATCTTTCACGATAGCATTCACATTCGCATCGTATGACGACATTTTTATAATGTCATTTAGCTCGGAACTTTTAATTATAATTATAATATTTATACCCAGATCTCGATAAGGTGTAGGCTAGTTAAGACTTTATTCGTATTTGATTTTCTGCCCATGGAAATATTGTAGACAATTTCATTGGTGATTCTTAGACATTATTATTAAACTTTTACTCGGGTAAACCCGGTGATACATCATAGCCACGGACTAAGTCAAGTGACTGATGAGATTAGAATGTTATAACTTAATTCAAATAATTTAATACGATGGTTGAAACCTCCTGCGATGATGTTGTAGGTATACAATTACGAGCGGCCACGATCTTTGGAGGTGACAACAGTCACCTCTCGATGCTTTCTTAGAGCTACCATCTGCCACTCCACGGGTTTTTAGTCGCTCGCTTCCTGATGATCAAGAAAGTTTCTTACAATGCGACAGGTGTTTAATAAAACCGCCTTCTGAGCTGCTGCCAATACCCTACTGACTCCTAAATGTTCAAGATGTTCAGTGCATCTTGCGTGCACATTGCCTGTAGCTGAAATGGGATGAATGAATGCATGATTCACATTCCTCCATATGGTCTTCACTTCATGCCTTAACTCGCTATACTTCTGGATCTTGGTTGTAGAGGTTGACTGCAAATTTCGGTTTAGCGGACAAGCAATGTCGATGATGCAGACTCTTCCACCTTTTTTTTCTCGTATCACAATGTCAGGTCGATTGGCCCGGATGTAATGATCCATTTGGATATTAACATCCCAATATAAGATGTAATCTTCACTTTCTAAAACGGGCATTGGAATGTATCTATAGAAGGGCACCTATTCTTTTAAGAGTCCTAGGTTTAGGGCAAGTTGTTGATGTATAATGCCCGCTACATCATTATCTCTGTGCGCATATTCTCCCTGAGCCATTACGCGACAGCCATCAATAATGTGCTCGATGGATTCGTTGGTATCTCCACATGATCGGTACCGGTCAACTACGTCTTGATGTAACACGTGCTTGCGATAATTCCTGGTGCTGACAACCTTGTCCTGTATTGCAATGACGAATCCTTCCGTCTCTGGATACAGAACACCCTTTCTTAGCCAAATATTAGATGCCTCACTATCCACTTCACTTTGATCTAACGTGTTGGGGTGCTCGCCATGGATGGCTTTCTGCCTCCATTGTATTTCTAATTCCTGTATGGTTTCTGCCCTGATATTCAAGGCCCCATCTGAGGACAAATTTAAGGGCGTGTATTCAAGATCCGCTTGACAGATGGTTCTGTAAAGCGCAACATTTCGTTTGCTGTTAAAATAGTCTCGTAACTATATAACCTTTGACTCACACAGTTTTTTGACATCTACAACGCCCCTACCCCCTAAATGTCGTGGTAGAACTACCTTTCAATCGCTGAATTTCTGTGGTGCATTCGGTGCTTCGTCATTTCTACGCGAACAATACTGTTTAACTTTTCAAGGTCAGTGTTAGACCATTTTATGAGCCCGAAGGAATATGTGAGGACAGGGATGGCATATGTATTGATCGCCCTGATTTTGTTTGCCGAGTTGAGAAAACTCTTCATAATTAATCTGAGTCTCGTAGTAAAGGCAGTCATTAGGCTTGTCTTAACTATCGTATGT
>NC_046657.1:115194752-115210148 GCF_010883055.1 Belonocnema kinseyi | reverse complement strand
TCCTGCCAGGTAAGAATGTATTCGTTTCCCATGTCAGTTCGGGGTAAGGGACCTACTATATCCATTTGTATTTTTTCGAACGATCTAGTCGGTGTGTCTGTAGTCCTCATAGGCTGTTTTGTTTTTATCCTAACGAGTTTTTTCTTTTGGCACAAGTCGCAACTTTGCACGAAATGATGTACGTCTTCTTTCAAATTTTTCCAGTAAAAACGTTCCCTAACCTTCTCGTACGTGTTTTTCTCTCCGCGGTGACCTGCTATTGTAGAATCATGACATTCCGCGAGTATTGTCAAACGCTCCGATTCATCAGGGATTCGCACTTCGCCGGTGCATACAGTAATTTGATAGTCACTTTTTCCAAAGTGGGTTTTCAATGCGGTCTCTATTTGGTTCCAAGGTATGCTATTTAAACCGTTTCCATCTCTCGCGATACTAAATGTTTTACATTTTAAATTTTCAGTGGCCTGTTTAAGAGTTTCGATAGCTAAATCAAGATCTTTAAAATTTACGCATTGATCAAATCTTTCTTTGGCGAAAACGTGAAAAATGTGCCTTTTGTCAATTTTCGTAACTATCACTTGTCCTAGTTCGGGGTTTTCGTATTTTAGATCGTTTAAACGGAACATTCTAGCCTCTAACAATTCGCGGCCTATAGGGGTTGTTAAAATGCAGTCTACTGAGACAAAATTTAGTATGTTGTCGTCGCGGATCTATAATTTGTCTTTCATTGTTTTGATTAGCGGTTTTGAAAGGGGGCGGATGCAAACTCTCTCCTTTCCTACTGCTTCGTGGTCAGTATAAGATATTTTCCTGATTTTCGGATAATTTGAAGTCTGTCTCCCTGAGTCCGTCATGAATGCTGCCTGTTTTAGGACTACAGTTTCTTTTCATTATCTTCTCCACCTGTTTTCCTAACATTCGGCGGTGGCACCATTCTCAATGGAGCCATCCCGACTTGTTTTCTCCCCCACCTGTCCGTCTACGTCCATTTCTATTTCGTCACAACTACTCTTGTTAGCTAATTCCTCGTCTTTTGTCCTGAATAAAAACACTTTTTCTATCTCGTGTTCGCTATACAAGGTATAATCGTCGAAAGCAGAGTCCGTGTCAGTTAGTTGATCATGCAAGATCAATATCTGACAATCAGTCTCTTCTTGGGAATGTGGATTACGATCTACAGGGTAATATTTTTCGTCGGGGTGTTTAGTTGGATAGTAGTTGTCGTCCTCGTCTACTGGGTTGCGAGAGAGAGCATCCGCGTTTGCATGTACTCTTTCTGGTTTATATTGAATTTCGTACTGATAATCTTTTAATTTTATGCGCCACCTGGCCAATCTAGATACTGGGTCTTTTAAATTATGCAACCATATTAATGGACGATGGTCAGTTACGAGGGTAAATGTCCGCCCGTAAACGTATGGTCGGAAGTGCTTGACGGCAAAGACTATCGCCAATAACTCCTTTTCGATAGTGGAATAGTTTTTCTCCGCTTCGTTCAAAGTTCGCGAAGCGTAGGCTACCGGTAAGTCTTTGCCGATGGGGCCCTGACTAAGTACGGCTCCTAAAGCATATCCGAAAGCATCTGTCGTTATGATAAATGGTTGAGTGAAATCCGGACACTGGAGAAGGGGCTCGCTAGACAAAATTTCACGCAATTTATCGAAGGATTCTTGTTGTTTGGGTCCCCAAACGAACTTGGCAGATTGTTTTAATAACTGGGTCAATGGCTTTGCGGTTTTTGCGAAATCGGGAATAAAAGGCCGATAATACCCAGTCAGCCCCAAAAATTGCTTGACATTTTTCTTTCCTTTTGGGACTGGGAATTTTCGAGTGGCAGATACCTTTCTGGGGCCGGGCTTCACACCGTCTTGGGAAATTATGTGCCCAAGGTACGTTACCTCCTTGCGTAAGAACCTACGTTTGTCGGGTTGAAGAACAAGACCGGCGTCTTTTAATCTACCTAAGAGTCGTTTTAATTTTTCTGTATGTTCCTGAAGGGAGTTAGCATAAATCACGATGTCGTCCATATAGACGAAGAGCTCAACCCCTTGCAGGCCTGTTAGAACTCGATGAATAACCCGTTGGAAAGTCGCGGGGGCGTTTCTCAGGCCGAAAGGCATCCGGGTGAATTCGTAGTGGCCGAATGGTGTCGAGAATGCAGTTTTGTGGCGATCGGTGGGTTCCACTTTAATTTGGTGAAATCCTGAAGTTAAATCTAGCACCGAAAAATATTTCGCTCCCCCCAACTGGTCCAGAATATCGGTAATATTCGGCAGGGGATAAGCATCGACGACTGTCTTCTCGTTTAAAGCGCGATAGTCAATGACCATTCGCCATTTTTTTATACCTTCGTAGTCTGTTCTTTTGAGTATGACCCAGACTGGAGAATTAAAGGGGGATTTGGATGGGACTATACTCTCATTTTCTATTAATTCCTTACACTGTTTTTTGACTTCATCTCTATGTTGTGGGGGGAGTCTGTGCATTCTGCCATGCACGGGGTTGTTATCTGTTGTGGTGATATTATGTTTTATTACGTGCGTACATGGGAGTTTTTCATTAGGCAGTTTAAATTGATAAAGGTGCTCGCTAAAAATTTCTATTAAATTATCTTTTTCTTCGCTATTTAAATCATTCATGTCAACGGTTTTTATTAATTCCGCAATTCTTCTAGCTTTTTCAGATCTAAAACTCTGATCGTCCGGCGTTTTCTTTGCTTTTCGAGGTGCTGGAATTTGGATATCGCATTCTTCTAACTCGACTGGAGGGATTGTCAAGGCAACATCACGCGTGGTGGAATTTATACAAAATATTCTGGCATGTCCATCGATTTGGGATACTAACGATTCACCTATAAAAAATCCTGGACCAGCATCGATACGTGGGAGATAGCCTTCAGCGATACTCGGATTTTTGACGGGCAGTGAGATTAATTGCCGAGTTCTTGCAGTTAAATGGACCGTCTTCCCTCTACAAAACGGGATCGTACCGATGTCGGATGTCATTTTACCATTTTTAATGTGTAGAACGGCATCTTGATCAGTGAGAAATGGCATGCCTAGAAGACCGCCTTGTATTATAGGGAAATTATTAGGGACGACTTAAAATATAACTTCGGCTTCGTTTATTTTTAATTTAACTTCGCCCAGTGTTTTCAGTGTGCCGGGGCCAATTCCGAATATTTTGCATTTATTTTCGCGATCGATTTGTATATTTGTATTAACCTCCTTCTTTTTTATTAATTTCAATTCCGCGCCTGTATCGACAAGAAATTCTACTTTCCCCCTTTTAAAATTATCAGTCTTGAATTCCACAATAGGAGAGTGTTTTTTTGTGGACGGGTTAATTATAAACACCGTACCTTTTAGTGGCGCTTTTTTATCCTCAACTTCGACTCTGCGCCGACGAATCGAGTTCTTTATTCGTTTAAATGACTGGCTACAGAATTAAAAGACTCATTTCCGCGCTTGCAATTCGCATTGTTGTGTCCGGTAATTTTGGAACGGTCGCAAAATTGGGTCGATGGAAGAGGGTCGCGACTAGGACACTGATTCGAATAATGTCTTGTTTTACCGCACCTATGACAAGTGATAACTTCTGGGATTTTCTTTCGAGGGCATTCGCGGGCTAGATGCCCCTCTTTATCGCAGACGTAGCAGACTTGATTTCCCGCGCGAGGATTGTCTCGTTTATTGCAATCTCTGGCATAGTGTCCAGGTTTATTGCATTTAAAGCATGTAACCGGGGTCAGATTTCTCCGATCGTGACTTCGGTCATCGCCGCGATCTCGACCACGACTATCCTGCTTTCCTTCCCACTGTTATTTAAGGGAACGGACTTGTGACCTGCCGCGATAAGGGCTTGGGTACGGAGCAAATTTATTTCCATGAGGGCCTGCGTTTCCGCTCTGGCTTTGCCGGGCATCACGACGAAGGATTTCCTGGTACCCTACCTCCCACTCACCTGCTTGAGCTGAATTTATAGCGTCTTGCAAGGTCATCGGGTTTTTAAATCGAACTTTTAGTTCGATATCTGGAAGCAGGCCTCTCATGAAATTCTCTAGGCCTGCTGAACGGGCAGCGCACACCATGCCGTAGGGAACTTCTTCCGCGTATTGATTTTCAATAGCGTCAACTAATTCTTTTAAAGTTTTGCTGACCCGGACTCCGTACTGAAGGACGGTCTCTTCTGGTGCCTGGGTCACGGTGCTTAGCATGGCTTGTAATTGACCCAAATTTTGGTGGGGAGAGAACGCGAGTTTTATACTCGACAAGAGATCTTCCAAGGAGTGAATTTCTTTGTCTTGGAGGTACGCGTCCGCACTTCCGGTGATTCTCGACTGGATCAACCGTAATAAAAGTGGCCTTTCTGCTGGTTGCACCGAGTCTCTCGCGAAAAGACAGTCTCGGACAAATTTAATCGCTGGAATATTGTGTCCGTCATATTCCTTGGGAATAAACTCGAGCGCGGCTTAGAATGTGAGAAAATTTACACATCCATCGGTAGGGGCAACACTACGCGTTATAATAGGTATCTGAGACGTTTCACCTTGTCTTCTGCAATTACTGGGGTTTCGGTTTGGGAGTTGCACGTTTAAAGGGCCGCGTGGTATAACCGCTAGACTTGCACGAGAGTAGTCATGCTCGTTTCCATTGAGAGCTTCAATTCTTCCTGTCGCTTCGTCCAAACTGCTATCGCTGGCATTGCCTAAATCGTTCGTTTCGGAATCTATAAGGACTACGCTAACCACGTCGCCTAGATCGTTCTCGGAGGTAAAATTGGCCATTTTTCTTTTGACAATTATTTAAACAATACGTTTGGACCCCAAAATAAAAACAAAACCCTACAAAATTGACTCTGGGAACCATAGAAAAAGGGGAACTGACAACACATGCGACTTACCGTTAGATGTTCTGGACGACTGATTGGCTGTACATTGTTCGAAGAAACACAATACACAGAAATGTTAATTTTCCAATAAACATTAGTTTTTCCACGTTTCTCACGTCACTCGCGAACCAATCTCTTCGGGTTCCAAACTTTCAAGTTTCTTGAAGTCCTTGTAAATGCGTCGAAGTCCCTTAAAATCCTTGAAGTTCCTTGGAGTCGCTTAAACTCCTTGAAATCCCTTGAAGTGCCTTGAAGTCCCTTGAAATCCTTGAAGTCCTTTGAAATCCTTTGAAGTCCTTTGAAATCCTTGAAGTCCTTTGAAATCCTTGAAGTCCCTTGAAATCCTTGGAAGTCCCACGGTGCGCCTGCGGAAATGTAGGAGAATGGTATGGGGTTCCAATCACTCCGCTTCAATCTTGTCTCAAAAAACCCCGCCAAAAATTAGGCCAAGATTGAGGCGTTCGGCAATTTATTGAAAATGGTAGCCTGTATTCTCGTGCGTTTTGTCCACAAGGGTCCACACGCGCACTTTGTTATTGACCGCTGTCACCAAAAATGTTTCCTGTAATGCCCAGGGATTTATTCGCGCGCGAAATTCGAGAATGAAGTTCTCCCCAACGATGTCCGTCGGACTTCGCCGCCGAAAGGAATCGGAGTCCTTGCTGCAAGAAACTAGAGTTTGCCTCGCGTCGTGCTGAAAGTCTTATAAAAGATTCTATATTTTAACTTTAGCATTAATATTAAATGAAAAGACTAAATTTCAACTATGCGAAATAACAAATTGTAATTTTTATTCAGAGACTCGACGTTTCGACAAAAATGAGAAAAACTACCGTGCGGTTAAGAGATCGAAGATCGAGTGGTGGTTCTCGCCCACGCAGGGGCTGCTGCGGATCCTCGCCCCTCCATGAAAAGGGGGTTGGGCATTGGGGTTGGGTCTCTTCTTCGTTTCGTGCTTTTGTTCGCTTTAGCTTACTTCTAATTTTCCCTAAACTCCTGATACTTACAATTTATCTACTCGTCTTTTCTAAATTATTTTCTACACTTTAATATTGAAGAACTAGCTAACCCAACTAAAAGTCATTGGGTGCTCATTAAACTTATTTCTTTAGCTGCAGGATTTAGAAATTGGAATTTGAATGCAAATTAATTAATTCAAAGTGAATCGATGCCTTTTGTTACAAAATAGAAGAAATAAAATAATGACTTTACAATTTTAAGTGATTCTAGCCTAAACTCTTAATCCTTTGCAAATATCTAGCCGCTTATTTTTACGGTGATTTTCAATTTGATTTATAAAGGTTATCTAGCTGAAACAATATAATAATGATAATAATAATAACAATAATATTAATGCCTAAGAACTACCAATGAAATTGTCTACAATATTTCCATGGACAGAAAATCAAATACGAATAAACTCTTAACTAGCCTACACCTTATCGAGATCTGGGTATAAATATTATAATTATAATTAAAAGTTCCGAGCTAAATGACATTATAAATATGTCTTCATATAATGCGAATGTGAATGCTATCGTGGAAGATTATTATCCTATCACAAGCCGCAGTGCGCCTTCCCCTTTTTGAGTCCCAGAGTCATTTCCTGTCTTGAAAAATCGAATAAAAAGGGACCTCTCAGCCGTTCCTACTAAGGTTTGTCAAATTCAAGAATTTCTTATCATAAGAGTTTCTCACCCTTTCTCAAGAATTTGGAGATGAAAAACTGACAGAGTCTAAACATAAAAAGGGGACTTTCGATCTGCGTTTGAATCCGTTGGAAATGTCTTGCTTGGGATGGATTTTGATTTTATGGCTTACACATGTTCGCCAGACTCGGCGGTATCTGGAAAACCTCTTGTAGACCGCACAGGATGTGCTTTGTTTCCCTGAACCGAATGTTTCGAGGGGTCAAGCTCATAAAATTCTGAAGGGTGGGCACTTAATTTTTAGAACGAAAGTTTGGAATTTATTTTTAGTTTTTGAAAGATTTTTCTGAATCTTGGAGAGAAAAGGCCATAATCGTTGAGTAGAATATTATTCTAATTAATTTGAATTATTGCGCGTAGCGCTGGTACACTACGATGAATACAGGTACTAAACCGGATTCATCACAAAAAATACCGATATCGATAGAGACAAGACTGGCAAAACTGAAACAACTGAAAATAACCTAGATAAGACAGACGAGACGAAAAAACGGAGTAGAGGGAGACCACAAAAAGACGAATAACTAGTAAGAGAAGCTTAAAATAACAAAAAGATAGATGAGATATTCAAAGCTTCGGAAAAAACAGGGACAGAATCAACGATACAGAATACAATAAATGCACCAAGTACAGAGCAGGCAAAACAGGAAGAAAAAAATAAATTTGATTTCCCAAATTCAGTGTTAGAAGTTGGGAATTGGGAAACAGCTTTAAAGTATTTCTGGCATCACATGTAGGACATAAAATTTGAGAACCGTCAAATGAAATTACAATTAGAGAAGGAAAAGGAGAATCCCGAAAAAGAAATAAGACATTTAAACGAAGAATTGAAAAGGAAAACAGAAGAATGGGAAAAAGAAAGAACTGTTTTAAGACGTAAATTAAATGAAATTAACTCCATCGTTGGGATCAAAGAGAACAGCCAGATTATAGAGGAAACAATTAAGGCAAAGTAGTGGAGATTGAAAATAAAACAAGGAAAAAAATGACTCAATTCAAACGGGAAACTCGGTGGTCAATATGGGAAAGGAGGAGTACACATACAATAGAGACTTTTTGGAGATAAAAAGAGCATTTGAAGCGCAGGAGAAAAGGGAAAGGAAAAACAATGTAGTGATAAGATGACTGCATGCAGAAGGAACTGACAAAAAAGCAGAGGTAAAGGTGTTCTTTAAAAATGAACTAGACATAGAAGTAGAAATTATATGGGCAACAGCAGTAGGATTTAGTAAAAAGAAAACAGTAATAGCGAAAATAGGTAGCTGGGAAGAAAAGCTATCGATTATGGAAAGGAAAAAAGTATTAAGTGGTAAGAAGATTTTTATTGATCATGATCTCACCAGAGAAGAAATGAGAATACAAAGGAAAATAGTAGAAATAGCCAGGACTGAAAGAGAACAGGGTAAGGAGGTAAAGTTAGGATACCAAAAATTGAGGGTTAATCAAGTTTGGATAAGTTTGAGGGACCTGGAGATGAGTCAGAGAAGGGACGATACAAATTTTCAGTAATCCCAACGACCTTGAACCAAGAAAAAAGAAAGGGTGCGGGAGCAGGGGGTGCAAATTTCTTTTTTGGAATGTAGCTGGTGTTAGGAACAAAGACAGGGACTTCTGGAATTTTATAAAAAGTTTTGATTATGTCAGATTAACAGAGACTTGGATTGAGGAGAAGGATTGGGCGAGATTCAGGCGACTGTTACCGAAAGGATTTAATTGGATGTGTCAATTTGCCAAGAGAGAAAACAAGAAAGGAAGAGCAAGTGGAGGTATCATTACAGGAACCAGAAGAGAAATAATAGAAATAAAAGGAGCAGCAAAGGATTTTTAAGGGGCTCTGGGCAGCAAAATTACTCTAGGAAATGAAACCTGGAATATATAGACAATATACTGCAAAAACAAGATTAAAGAGTTGGCAGCTAGACTGGATGATGAAATAGAGGATAAAGAGAATGAAAATTTGCTAATCGGAGGAGACTTTAATGCAAGGACGGGTACAAAGGGAGCAATTTACAGAGGACCAGAAGAGGAAGAAGTAAAAAGAGCATCTAAGGACAAAGTAGCCAATACGGAAGGAGATCAGCTAATGAAGTTAGTAGAAAGTAAAGGATGGTGTATATTAAATGGAAACTTAGAAGGTGACAATCAAGGAGAATTTACATACGTGGGTAACTCGGGTAAGAAGAGGGGAAAGGGGTCATCAGTAATTGATTACACTATAACTAACTATGAAGGTTTGGATAAGATAGAAGATTTTAAAATAATTGACAGAATAGAATCAGATCATCAGCCAATGGGGTGTATATTAAAAACGGAACTTGTCAGAGCGAACCAATGTTGTCAACAGACACCAGAAAAAGAGATTGTGGCATGGGACAATGAAATTAAGATCGATTATAATGTAAAAATGAGTGCTGGCGTTTACTCCGAAAATGATCTAATGGAAGAATTGAATACTTTTGCAAGCAAAGTGAACAGCGCCATGAAAAAGAAAAAGGTTAAGTCAATCAGATTTGAATTAGGGCATAAAATTTGGTTATACAAGAAATGGAAAGATAATAAAGGTTCGTGGGAAGCTTACGCTCATAAAAGATCAGAGTTCAGGAAAATGTGCGAAGATAAGGAAAAAAAAAGGATGACGAACTAGAAGAGATAAAAAATTCAAAAACGGAGAAAGATATTTGGAAGTATATAAATAAACAAAGGAAGAAAAAGAATAGCATTAGTAGTGAAATAAAGATGAAGGACTGGAA
Organism: Belonocnema kinseyi; assembly: GCF_010883055.1. Lineage (NCBI taxonomy): Eukaryota > Metazoa > Arthropoda > Insecta > Hymenoptera > Cynipidae > Belonocnema > Belonocnema kinseyi. The sequence goes on along the minus strand of NC_046657.1, from coordinate 115,200,799 downwards.
AAATCACTTCATGGACCACTTAGAAGGAACAGAAGCTCATTCTACAATACAAGGGAAAAGGAATAACCACAGGAAGATGAATCCGACCTTAGCGACGAAGAAATTAATGACCAAATTAAGAAACTGAGAATGAAGAAAGCACCAGGAGAAGATGAAATACCGAATGAAGTATGGGTATATTTAGAAGGGGATGGCAAAAGGAAACTTTTTAAACTGATAAGAAGAGTGTGGAATGGAGAAGGCTTCCTGAATAGTTGGAGGAAAGGGATTATTACGCCGAAATTCAAGAAAGGAGAAACAGAGGATCTGAAAAACTATAGACCGATCACTCTGCTTAACACGGCGTACAAAGTGTATGCCATGATATTAAACGAAAGATTAGTGAAGGATTTGGAAGAGAAGAAAATATTACCGGACACACAGGCAGGATTTAGACAAAATAGAGGAACAATAGACAATATATACATACTGCAGCATATCATAGAGAGAGAACTAGAGAAAAAGGGAGGAAAGATCTTTGCGTTCTTCATTGATTTAAAAGCAGCCTTTGATAAGGTAAATAGGGAAAAGTTGTAGAAAACAATGGAGATAAGAGGAGTAAGAAAATGTTTAATTGAAAGAGTGAAAGAATTCTATGTAAAAACGGTTAGCGCTGTGAGGGTAAATGGTAATATCACAGACGAATTTTGCACAGAAGAGGGCCTTAGGCAGGGCTGTCCTCTTAGCGCTACACTATTCACAGTCCTGATCTCTGACATAGAAGAGGAAATGAGAAAAGAAATTGTGGGAGGCATAAAAGTTGGGAGTGAAAAATTCTGGTCACTTGCTTACGCAGATGATATAGCACTTTTGGCGAAAAATGAAGAAGATTTTAGGGCAATGATGAAAAGATTCGAAAAGTTCTTAGAAAAGAAAAGTTTAGTATTGAGCGTAGAAAAATCGAAAGTAATGGTTTTCAAAAAAGGTGGGGGTAGAGAAAAGGAAAGAAAATGGAATTGGAAAGGAGTAAATGTAGATCAAGTTAAAGTATTCAAATATTTAGGGTACACATTCAACAAAAATGGAGGCTGTGATAGACACATTCAGGAGATTGTTAAAAAGGCCAACATTGTGATGAAACATACGTGGGGATAGGAGAAAGACTCTCTAAAGACAATTTCAGCAGAAGAATACATATTTTTAACAGCTTAGTGGTTGGAGTTCTGTCTTACGGGGCAGAATTATGGGGATGGGAAGAAAAAGCCAGTTTAGAAAGGATCCAAGACCGTTATCTCAGGTGGACCCTGGGACTCGACCGTTATACGCCAAGCTACATTATTCTGGAAGAGACCAAAATTGAAAAACGCAGAGTGAAATTAGGAAGAAAAGCTATTAAATTTGAAGAAGGAATAGAAAATTCCGCAGGAAGAACAATTTTAAAAGAATGCCTAAAAGAAAAAAATAGTGGAAAGCTGAAGATAAAAAGTGTCCAAGAAAGGGAGCATATTATAAAGCATATTACAGGTGTGATTATAGTCAAGAGGGTTTAAAAACATTAAAAGATGAGAGAGCTAATGTAAAAGAGATACTAAAGAAGACAGACTACGAAGTAAAAAGACAAACACAGCTAGTTAAAATACAGGAATCTAGGTACAATAGTAGGTACAAACTAGTAAATACTGGATTAAAAGCAGAATATTTGTGTAAGGTAGGAAACAAAGGAAGTCACAAACTAATAGCTAGGGCGAGATGTGGCAATTTAGAGGAAAAATCTAGATATTGGTCAGACGAAGGAAGTCAGATGTGCGCTTTATGTAAAAGAGAAAAAGGTACACTGGAACATTTAATTAGATACTGCGAATTAATGGATAGACCAAATTTAGAAATTGAAGAAATGTTAAATGGCAGGGCAGGCAATAAGAATGTGTGTAATTGGTTCAGACTTTTGGAAAAGCGAAAAGAGGATGTAATTAACTCTAGATAAGTAGAGAAATGTATAATATGCGTTTATAGAGAACCATAATTGTTACTATTAATCCATATAGAGATTCTATTTTGTTTTAGTTGTCAAAAAAAAAATCCTTGAATGCAAGAGTGGATGGTTAAGAAAAAGAAATGTAAACCAAGGCCAATTTTTCAGGGCCGTTGGGTTGAAAAATAAATAAATATCTATCTATCTATTACTCTACGATGACAAAAGATTTATGTATAATACGGAATGAAAAAAATTGTTCACATACATTTATTAACAAATAAAATTGTTTAACCCCTCACCATGAGGGGGGGGGGGGGGTACCCATCAAATTTGAATAACAAAATTCCAAACCTCACAGTCCCTATTGGATAAAATATAGGGACCAAAGGGTATTTTTGTCACTCTCATTGGGTCTTTTTTCATGCGCTAGGTATTTTTTCATTGACTTCCGTAAACTTGAATCAAATTTATAAGAATTTAAGGTAAACAAGAAGAATTCGATGAAATTCATAAAAATTCAAGGTGAATTAAATAAATTGAAAACAATTTTTAAATATTAAAAAAAAACTTCTATGAATTCAGTAACTTTGAAATGAACTTAGAAAAATTCAAGGAAATTCGAAAGAATTTGATGTAATGCCTAAGAATCCAAGACGAGGTTAAAAAAATGCATAATAAATTTAATTAAAAAATTTCAAAATGCAAATGAATTGAAATTAATAGAATTGAGTGAATTTATAGGAATTCAAATAAATTTAAAAAGTTCAAAAGAATTCCAATGAATTTAAAAGAATTCAAGGTGAATTCTAAAAATAATTGCAAATCTCTTGAAATCTTTGAAATCCTACTCATTTCTAAACAAAAAAGTGAATGAGGACTAAAATGCAATGCAAAAGAATTCGAATTCACTGGATTTTTTCTTAATTTGAAACAATTCTTCAATTTCAATACAATTTAAGTGAATTTAGAGGAATTTTAGATAAATGAAAAGAATTCAACGAAATTGATAAAAAACAAAACTGGATTCAAAACAAAATCAAGTGATTTTAAAACAATTCGAAAAAATGCATTGAATTGCATAAGTTTTAAATGAGTTTACAAAAATGAAACAGAATATTAGAAAATGTATACAAATTTAAGGTCAGTTTTAAAGACTCCAATGAATTAAACAAAAACTTTCAAAAAATCTATGGAATTGAGTAAAATTAAATGAATTTATAAGAATTCAAAAGGATTAAAAAGAATTCAGGTTTAATTCCAAATAAATTGGAAAAAATATTTTAAAATTATTTGAAATCTTTGAAACCCTACAAAGTCTCTCACTCCTTTATCTCTTATTATTGAAATAAATAAAAAATGTAAAATATTTTAAATTCTTTGATATTTTTTAAAATCCTTTGAAACTTTTTAAATCTTTTGAAAACGCATAGGAATCTTTCAAAATACTCTAAAATATTTCAAATACTTTTAAATTCCATTAAGTTACTTTAATTAATTAAAAACGTCTTTACGTTCTTTGAAAAGAACCTAAAATATTTTGAAATTCCTTGAGATTTTTTAAAGCTCTTGAAAATGCCAACGGCTTTGAAAAAACACCTTAAAATATTTGATCAATTATTGATCCTCAAAATCAATTCAATAAAAAATATAATTTTAAAAAATCCTTTGAATTAAGTAAAATATAGTAGATGTAAACAAGTGCAAAAGAATTCCAAATAATTCAAGATAAATTAATACGAATTCAGGGTGAATTCCAAAAGCTAATTTCAAATCTTTGATAATTTACAAAAGACCTCGTTTCTCACGAAAAAATTCTTTAAAATCCATTACAGTATTACAAAATACCATGAAATTCTAATATATTTTCGGAAATCCTAGAAAATGTATTAAAATTTAGAGGTTTAAAATCATTGAAATCCTCGGAGATCTTATAAATCCTGTGAAATGTTTTTAAATATCTTACAAAATTATAGGCCTTGTAAAACAGTTCAATATCTTCCAAAATAATTCTGAAAAATACATTACACTAAAATATTTTAAGTGCTTTAAAATCACATTAAATTAATGAAATTAATTAAAAAATCCTTAGAATTCTTTTAAATTTCCGAAAATATTTTTAATTTAATGCTTTTGAAATGCCTTGGAAGTTTTAAAAATACCTTATAATCTTAAAAATCCCTGAAAATTAGTGAAAACTATTGCAAATTTCTCGTGGTCTTTAAAAATAAACTGTAATATTTCATAAAAATTCAAGACAATTCAGAAATAGGTCAATCTGAATTGAATAGTGATTAACCCATGAGTTTATTTTTATTGAACGAAAAGTGACTGATGTGATCTTTTCATTTAAAAAAGTGAATAAAAAGTGAATTAAGAAAAAAGGTCACTAATAGATACTGTGTGATGGTCCTGATTATTTTTTACAGTTACTTCGTACAAAAAATCCCTGATTTTTGCTATTTTTTCAAAATGAAGCTTTGATCATCTTATTATAAATTTGTTTTTTAAGATCCATTATGGGTTGATAAAAGGGTACAGTGGTAAGAAAAAAGGAATACACAATTAAAAAAATAACTGATGGTCCATTTCCGAGATGTTTTAATTTAAAGAAAATTAAATGTCTGATTTGAGGTTAGAATTTCATGAGTTCTGAAAATGGTCTAAAAATAGTGACAAAATTTATCATTTTCATTCTTTTTAATCACATAAAAAATTCCCAGACATTTCTCGGTTGTTACCTGGTTCGCAAACATTTGTTACAGTCAATGAAAATAAAGAATTTGAACTCTAAAGTTAAAAATGTTCTCATTCGAAGTAATAAAAACTGAACTGCAAATTATATTAATCAATTTTAAGTAAGAAGTATTGAAAATTTAACGATTAAATTTTCATTATAAACTGAACACTTCTTAATTTAAAAGTTAAATTATTTTAATTTGAAATAGTTTAAAAATCCTGAAAAAGCTTTATTCAAATTTTTGATTATTTTTAAAATCTTTCCAGAACTTCTGAAAATCTTTTGAAATGATTCGAATTCTTCCTTACATTTTTTTCAGATCTGCAAAATAAAAAATATTTGCTTAAAATCTTCTAGACTCATTGTCGACAATTTAGAAAAAGTTTTTAAATATTCTCTTCAAACTATTTCACAAAATAAAAAGTACTTTTGAGTTTTCCTAGGAATCTCCAAAAAAATGTTTTTAAAGTATTTCATAATTCTTAAAAAACTTATAAATTTTTTGTTGGAAGTCGGGAAAAATATATATTTTGTTTTAAATTAGGCCTTGGGCTATTTGTACCGAAATTTCGTTTAAGTTTTTTGAAATCATTCGAAATTTTTAAATTAATTTTGAATGTTGTCATGCAGACCTTCTAAATATCTCTGCAACTTACTCGACTTTTTTTAGAAATTAAAGATATGCAATGTTTAATATACAACAAAATTCTACAATTTTATTTGTAAATTAATTTTTTTTTGTAACAAAACTATACAATTTTAATATGTAAAATTTATTTTTTTGTTCAGTTTTGAATATTTGACTTATAACTACTGATTTTACACAATGAAATATTCCTAAATATTAAGCAATTTATTTATTGTTTTAATTAAAAGACTAAAAATCCTTTAATTATTATATACTAGCAGACCCGGCCATGCGTTGCTGTGGCTCAGTTATAATAGGTTGAATTAATATTATACCACCTCATCTCTGATTATACTAAGCTATTCAAGAAATCAAACATGGTGCCATCTATTGGTTGCTTACTCAACCTAGATAACGTAAAATGTTCAATTGTCGGCCAATAAATGTGATGAATCCGGTTTAGTACCTGTATTCATCGTAGTATACCAGCGCTACGCGCACTAATTCAAATTAATTAGAATAATATTCTACTCAACGATTATGTTCTTCTCTCTCCAAGATACAGAAAAATCTTTCTGAAACTAAAAAAAAATAAATTCCAAACTTTCGTTCTAAAAATTAAGTGTCCACCCTTCAGAATTTTATGAGCCTGACTCCTCGAAATATTCGGTTCAGGGAAACAAAGCACATCCTGTGCGGTCCACAAGAGGTTTTCCAGATACCGCCGA
>NC_046657.1:115192807-115194652 GCF_010883055.1 Belonocnema kinseyi | reverse complement strand
CCTACTATATCCATTTGTATTTTTTCGAACGATCTAGTCGGTGTGTCTGTAATCCTCATAGGCTGTTTTGTTTTTATCCTAACGAGTTTTTTCTTTTGGCACAAGTCGCAACTTTGCACGAAATGATGTACGTCTTCTTTCAAGTTTTTCCAGTAAAAACGTTCCCTAATCTTCTCGTACGTGTTTTTCTCTCCGCGGTGACCTGCTATTGTAGAATCGTAACATTCCGCGAGTATTGTCAAACGGTCCGATTCATCAGGGATTCGCACTTCGCCGGTGCATACAGTAATTTGATAGTCACTTTTTCCAAAGTGGGTTTTCAATGCGGTCTCGATTTGGTTCCAAGGTATGCTATTTAAACCGTTTCCATCTCTCGCGATACTAAATGTTTTACTTATTAAATTTTCAGTGGCCTGTTTAAGGGTTTCGATAGCTAAATCAAGATCTTTAAAATTTACGCATTGATCAAATCTTTCTTTGGCGAAAACGTGAAAAATGTGCCTTTTGTCAATTTTCGTAACTATCACTTGTCCTAGTTCGGGGATTTCGTATTTTAGATCGTTTAAACGGAACATTCTAGCCTCTAACAATTCGTGGCCTATAGGGGTTGTTAAAATGCAGTCTACTGAGACAAAATTTAGTATGTTGTCGTCGCGGATCCATAATTTGTCTTTCGTTGTTTTGATTAGCGGTTTTAAAAGGGGCGGATGCAAACTCTCTCCTTTCCTACTGCTTCGTGGTCAGTATAAGATATTTTCCTGATTTTCGGATAATTTGAAGTCTGTCTCCCTGAGTCCGGCATGAATGCTGCCTGTTTTAGGACTACAATTTTTTTTCCATTATCTTCTACACCTGTTTTCCTAACACTCGGCGATGGCTCCCGCTCCCGTCGGAGCACCCATTTTACTGCAGATTTTCGGTCTGTCTCAACCAGCTGCGCAGCTCCGCTCCCCCTCGGACAGTTACCCCTCGAACTGTCCCTTAATGAGCCAGGGCTCCTTCCTCCCGTAGGGCCCACGAGGTCAGGTGAACACACAGCTTCGTAGCCTATTGACCTAGATCGCCGTGTACCCCCCTGCCCACCACCATTCTCAATGGAGCCATCTCGACTTATTTTCTCCCCCACCTGTCCGTCTACGTCCATTTCTATTTCGTCGCAACTACTCTCGTTAGCTAATTCCTCGTATTTTGTCGTGAATAAAAATACTTTTTCTATCTCGTGTTCGCTATACAAGGTATAATCGTCGAAAGCAGAGTCCGTGTCAGTTAGTTGATCATGCAAGATCAATATCTGACAATCAGTCTCTTCTTGGGAATGTGGATTAGGATCTACAGGGTAATATTTTCCGTCGGGGTGTTTAGTTGGATAGTAGTTGTCGTTCTCGTCTACTGGGTTGCGAGAGAGAGCACCCGCGTTTGCATTTACTCTTCCTGGTTTATATTGAATTTCGTACTGATAATCTTTTAATTTTATGCGCCACCTGGCCAATCTAGATACTGGGTCTTTTAAATTATGCAACCATATTAATGGGCGATGGTCAGTTACGAGGGTAAATGTCCGCCCGTAAACGTATGGTCGGAAGTGCTTGACGGCAAAGATTATCGCCAATAACTCCTTTTCGATAGTGAAATAGTTTTTCTCCGCTTCGTTCAAAGTTCGTGAAGCGTAGGCTACCGGTAAGTCTTTGCCGATGGGGCCCTGACTAAGTACGGCTCCTAAAGCATATCCGGACGCATCTGTCCTTATGACAAATGGTTGAGTGAAATCCGGATACTGGAGAAGGGGCTCGCTAGACAAAATTTCACGCAATTTATCGAAGGATTCTTGTTGTTCGGGTCCCCAAA
>NC_046657.1:115190616-115192707 GCF_010883055.1 Belonocnema kinseyi | reverse complement strand
GTCGTCCATATAGACGAAGAGCTCAACCCCTTGCAGGCCTGTTAGAACTCGATCCATAACCCGTTGGAAAGTCGCGGGGGCGTTTCTCAGGCCGAAAGGCATTCGGGTGAATTCGTAGTGGCCGAATGGTGTCGAGAATGCAGTTTTGTGGCGATCAGTGGGATCCACTTCAATTTGGTGAAACCCTGAAGCTAAATCTAGCACCGAAAAATATTTTGCTGCACCCAACTGGTCCAGAATATCGGTAATATTTGGAAGGGGATAAGCATCGGCGACTGTCTTCTCATTTAAAGCGCGATAGTCAATGACCATTCGCCATTTTTTTGTACCTTCGTAGTCTGTTCTTTTGGGTACGACCCAGACTGGAGAATTAAAGGGGGATTTGGATGGGACTATACTCTCATTTTCTATTAATTCCTTACACTGTTTTTTGACTTCATCTCTATGTTGTGGGGGGAGTCTGTGCATTCTGTCATGCACGGGGTTGTTATCTGTTGTGGTGATATTATGTTTTATTACGTGCATACATGGGAGTTTGTCATTAGGCAGTTTAAATTGATAAAGGTGCTCGCAAAAAATTTCTATTAAATTATCTTTTTCTTCGCTATTTAAATCATTCATATCAACGGTTTTTATTAATTCCGCAATTCTTTTAGCTTTTTCAGATCTCAAACTCTGATCGTCCGGTGTTTTCTTTGCTTTTCGAGGTGCTGGAATTTGGATATCGCATTCTTCTAACTCGACTGGAGGGATTGTCAAGGCAACATCACGCGTGGTGGAATTTATACAAAATATTCTGGCATGTCCATCGATTTGGGAGACTAACGATTCACCTATAAAAATTCCTGGACCAGCATCGATACGTGGGAGATAGCCTTCAATGATACTCGGATTTTTGACGGGCAGTGAGATTAATTGCCGAGTTCTTGCAGCTAAATGGACCGTCTTCCCTCTACAAAACGGGATCGTACCGATGGCGGACGTCATTTTACCATTTTTAATGTGTAGAACGGCATCTTGATCAGTGAGAAATGGCATGCCTAAATCGTTCGTTTCGGAATCTATAAGGACTTCGCTAGCCACGTCGCCTAGATCGTTCTCGGAAGTATAATTGGCCATTTTTCTGTTGACAATTATTTAAACAATACGTTTGGACCCCAAAATAAAAACAAAACCCTACAACATTGACTCTGGGAACCCTAGAAAAAGGGGAACTGACAACACATGCGACTTACCGTTAGATGTTCTGGACGACTGATTGGCTGTACATTTTTCGAAAAAACACAATACACAGAAATTTTAATTTTTACATAAACATTAGTATTTCCACGTTTCTCACGTCACTCGCGAGCCAATCTCTTCGAGTTCCAAACTTTCAAGTTTCTTGAAGTCCTTGTAAATGCGTCGAAGTCCCTTAGTTCCTTGGAGTCGCTTAAGCTCCTTGAAATCCTTGAAATCCCATGAAGTGCTTTAAAGTCCCTTGAAATCCTTGAAGTCCTTTGAAATCCTTGAAGTCCCTTGAACACAACGCGAGTCAGCAAATATCCCACCGCTGTCACCAAAAATGTTTCCTGTAATGCCCGGGAATTTATTCGCGCGCGAAATTCGAGAATGAAGTTCTTCTCAACGATGTCCGTCGGACTCCGCCGCCGAAAGGAATCGGAGTCCTTGCTGCAAGAAACTAGAGTTCCCCTCGCGTTGTGCTGAAAGTCTTATAAAAGATTCTATATGTTAACTTTAGGATTAATATTAAATGAAAAGACTAAATTTTAATTATGCGAAATAAAAAATTGTAATTTTTATTCAGAGACTCGACGTTTCGACAAAAATGAGAAAAACGACCGTACGGTTAAGAGATCGAAGATCGAGTGCTGGTTTTCGCCCACGCAGGGGCTGCTGCGGATCCTCGCCCCTCCATGAAAAAGGAGGTTGGGCATTGGGGTTGGGCCTCTCCTCCGTTTCGTGCTTTTGTTCGCTTTAGCTTATTTATAATTTTCCCTAAACTCCTGATACTTACAATTTATCTACTCGTCTTTTCTAAATTATTTTCTACACTTTAATATTGAAGATCTAGCTAATCCAACTAAAAGT
>NC_046657.1:115153582-115190516 GCF_010883055.1 Belonocnema kinseyi | reverse complement strand
TAAAGCGAACAAAAGCACGAAACGGAGAAGAGGCCCAACCCCAATGCCCAACCTCCTTTTTCATGGAGGGGCGAGGATCCGCAGCAGCCCCTGCGTGGGCGAAAACTAGCACTCGATCTTCGATCTCTTAACCATACGGTCGTTTTTCTCATTTTTGTCGAAACGTCGAGTCTCTGAATAAAAATTACAATTTTTTATTTCGCATAATTAAAATTTAGTCTTTTCATTTAATATTAATCCTAAAGTTAACATATAGAATCTTTTATAAGACTTTCAGCACAACGCGAGGCGAACTCTAGTTTCTTGCAGCAAGGACTCCGATTCCTTTCGGCGGCGAAGTCCGACGGACATCGTTGAGGAGAACTTCATTCTCGAATTTCGCGCGCGAATAAATCCCCAGGCATTACATAAATTAACTTACACCGCCACCTGTTAGAAACTTATAAAACTTACGAATGAAAACATTGAATTTGCAATAAAAAAAATATTGAGGTAATTAATAGAGATAAAAAGTACTCTATCCTTTAAATTGGACGAAATTATACACAGTATACAAAATTTCATCAAGATCGGTTAAGTAGTTTCGGAGTTTACTGGCGGCAAACATCGTGTCACGAGATTTTTCCTAGTTAGATATTTAGACTTATACATTATTTTTAATTTCTTTAACTACTGAAACTTTCTAATTGAAAAAGTTTTATTTTTAACGTTAAAATCCGAAAATTCTTAAATCTTGAATATTTTTCCACCCTTAAAATATGGACCATTATGTCGTTTACCACGAAAAAATTCTGTTCTTTTTTAACGTCAGTACTTTTAATTATCTATCTAAAACTAAAATGTAATAGGAAGAAGCCCCACTAATACACTCTCTAGAACCAATACGAATTTAGAAGAAAGTTATATTTATTATACATAAATTTTTGTTCACAATCATACTTTAACCTAGTTTTTCAACAATGTTTAATTATCAAATTTTTGTAACAGTAAAAAATTAGATATAGCACTGTAAACAACGTTTGTTCATTAAATGGCAATCTATAGTCATATGACGCACTTACATGGCAATTTACATTGTAAAATTGCATTGTCGAAAATTAAAGTATCTCATCGTCCGATAAAACTTACAAAATATCATATACTCGTTAGTGCACTGTAAACAAGATTTGTTCGTTAAATGACAATATACATTGTAATTTGGATTGTAAAATTGCATTTTTGAAAACTGAAGTATCTCAACGATGCATCTTTACCGCATGATCATTAGAAAATATTTTATATTTATTGTGATTGAACGAACAAACTCTGTCAACAATGTAATATTACATTGGTAACAACAGTAGCTACAGGTTTATAGCTGAACTGACTTTGATCAGTCTATATGTTGTGGGCAAAGCCCAGAGCGCCCGCACTGCAGGCTTTATACACCCATGCACAATTTATCGGATTTTGCATTGTACATGTTCAATTGTTCATTGTACCTTGACAGGAAAGGCAATTTATCACTGCGTATTACACGCAAATTGATTTAGTGAAAAATAAAAAAATCTAATGTAAAGAAACTAAATATGTAGTAACATTACAAATGGTAACAGCAGCAGCTAAAAAATGGTCAATGTACTAAATTTAATGAGTTTACACATTATAATGGACTTTTTTTGGTATACATTGAAAATATCTTTACTAGTTTTGTTGTTGTTGCTGCTGCTGCTGCTGCTGTCGAGACTCGGAACAATTGCCTCTCTCAACATGTTTCGTCAAGTCATATTTTCGGGAAAAACTTCTATCGCAATCTGTACACGAATATGGTTTTGTGTGTGTTTTGATATGTTGATTTAGGGATGTCTTCTGTCGGAAACTGTTACCACATACTGTACAGGAAAATGGTTTCTCTTCTGAATGTGTACTAGTATGCCGGGTCAAATGATTCTTTTGTCGAAAACTTTTGTTACAGACCGTACAGGAGAACGGTTTTTCTCCGGTATGTATCATCATATGATCCTGAAGTTTAGCCCTATCACTTAAACCTCTGCCACATAAAGTGCAATAATGAAGAGGTTTTTCCCCTTTGTGTTCAGTACGAAGGGCACTTTTTGATGTTGCTGACTTTTGATTAGCAGTAGCATTATTAATTGAGACTGAAGAATCGTTTCGTGGCGTCTCAGATTTGATCTCTGATTCTAGTTGATGCTCTTCTTGTTGATGCTTTTCTTGTTGAAGTTCCTCTGGTTGAAGTTCTTCCGGTTGAATTTGTTCTTGATGATTCTCCTGATTTTCTAAAGTTACTTGTAACGTAGTTGTAGAGCGAGGAGCAGTTAGAGAGCACGCTTGAAACCAGGAATCAGCAGCCAGTAAAGCAGGACTATTGCAAAACTCTAAGGCATCCATTGATTCGGTTTCTGTATCATGAACAGACACTGAATAAAGAGCACCATCCGTATTTGGTCTGTCATTATTATTAAAAGCTTCCGACGAAAAGTTGTCTGTGTCATATGTGTCATTGCTTCGCTCTTGCATCTGGGGATTTCGATCATCAGTCCAGCAATATATATTTAAATCCTCGAAAATTCCAGAAGCGGATTCTTTATTTTCATTTGAAATCCAATTCGCAGGCATCGAATTATCCATTGGCATCTGGTCACTTTGAAAATTGCTGTAATTTAAATTTGTAAAATGACCCGCAGAAGTTATGAGAGTCGAAACTGGAGGTAAGACCGTTGTATTCTTCGTGTCTTTGACGAATGACGTGAAATCCATCTTCTCTAGATTCAGACTGCTTCAAGTGAAATCGACCCCGTCTAGAAAAGAAAAATTTTTTCCGTTGCTTTTAGAAATCTGAACCCGTAAGGGGCCGCACTTAAATTACGTAACGGATTAAAGGCCCTCTCTAAGACCCACACATCCCTCTGTAACAAACCGTAAACAAATATTTCTTCCCTCCTCTTATTGTACGTAATTTTTAGTTTTCAGAAATTGTTTGCTAGTTAGTTATTGCTAGTAGAGTTAGGTAGGGTGTCCAAGCACTTCATTTTCAAAATTAACTGATTTTTACTTAACTAATTTTTATAAACAGAATAAAACAGTATTTCCGAAACTAATTTAAAATTTTCAAATTTATTAATTTATTTTAAACAAAAAAATGTCTTTTCTACAAAAAAAGAGGACTTTATAACAAAAGAATTAAATTTTTGAACATAATAGTGGATTTTTCAACCTAAAAAGATAAATTCTCAACAAAAAGTGTCATACTTTATATCCCAATCAAAAAAGATGAAATTTATAGAAAAAATTTTTTTAACAAAAAGACAAATTTCCAACAAATAAAGATTTTTCGCTCAAGAAGGAAATAAAAGCTAATCTAAATTGTTGAAACTTTAAGCCAAAAGATAACTTTTGTTTACAAAAATTGAATTTTCAAACCAAAATATGACTTTTCAGCCTAAAATGATGTATTTTTCACCCACAAAAATGTAATTTTAAACAAAGAGATTTTTTTTACTAAAAAGGGAGAATTTTCAATTTAAAAAAATCAATCTTAAAAAAATGGAAGTTATATTTTCAGTTAAAAAATTATTTTAAACAAAAAATAAGGATTTTGACTAAAGAGTTAAATTTTCAACCAGTCTTTAGTCTTCAATAAAATTTTTTTCTAACAATGTAGATTAAATTTCACACAAGTAGTTGAATTATGAATATAAAAAGATTATCCTTTTTAAAAGTAGTTAAAATTTAACCCAAAGAGATGAAATTTCAACTAAAAATATAAATCTTCAAGAAAAAAATGATTTCTTTACAAAGTCATTCAACCAAATCTTTCAAATCAAACAATTAAATACCAAGCAAAAAAGACGATGAATTTTTTTAAACCAAAAAGGATGATTTTTTAACAAAGTAATTGAATTCTCTACCAAATATTTGCATTTTTTTATTCAAGAAAGATGAAATTCGTACTAAAACATATCAATTTTTAATAAAAAACGGCAATTTTTTCAAGTTGAACTTTCCTCCAGAAAAGACTTTAGTTAATTTTTCAACGCCAAAATATAAAATGTAAATTTTTTACAAAATAGTTAAATTTTCAACAAACTAGCAAAATTTCCAACCAAAAAATATGACTTCAACAAAATTGTTGAATTTTTAACCAAATCGTTGCATTTTTATTCAAGAAAGGCGTAATTTCAGCTAAACCAGGTGGATTTTAAAATCAGTCAAACTTTCAAAAAGGGGTTGAATTTTTAAACAAACAGTAGCATCTTTATGCAATAAACATTACATTTCTTCTGAAACGGATTAATTACAAAAAAAAACTTTAAAAAAAAACTTAAATTTTTATCCAAAGAATATTTCAGTTCAATTTTCAATCCCAAAATAAGAATTCTACATAATAACTTAATTTTCTACTAAATAGTCAAATTTTGAACCAAAAAGCATAACTTTTTAACAAGATTATTAAATTTTCAACCAAACAGTTGCATTTTTATATAAGAAAAATAAAAAATCTAATAAAACAGTTGAATTTTTATATCAAAAAGATCAATTTTCCAAAAGAGTAGAATGTGCATCCGAAAAGATTTCAATTGACTTATCAGCATAAAAATATTAATTTTAAACAAAAGGTTAATGTTCTACGAATGAAGCTGAATTTTTAACCCAAAAGGCCGAATTTTTAACGAAATAGTTGAATTTGAAACCAAAAATGATGTCTTTTTAAGAAAATTGTTAGATTTTCAACCAAATAATAAAATTTGTAACTAAAAAGATAGTCTTCAGGAGAAACTTTTTGCGAATTTGCAAAAATTACGTGCATGAGTGAAGGACCCCCTCATCCCTACCGTAACAAATCGTAACATATTGTCTCTTCCCGCCCCACCCTGAAGCTGTTTCGTAATTTAAGTACGGCCCCTAATCAATTTTAAGTTTTATTTTGATATTTTAAATCGGGTTATTTAGAACCAAATGTATGTTAGAGACTTTTCTTTAAATTAATTTTATTACTTAATTCTTGCATGAAGATATTATCTCGCGCGGGGAAAGTATGTTAACTGGAGCCCTGCTAGAAATTTCTAAAGTGCGATATTCTCACTCTCTTTTTTTTAATTGCTATAAAGGGTAATTTTCTAAAACACCTGACATGACATAAAGATTTTGCGATTTTTCTTTCGGATTCCTATTTAGCGGGCCATATGAAAATACATAAGGGCATGATTTGTCTAATCTGCCGCACAAGACACTTTTTTTGTGGAGCTGTGTTAACATTTAAAACCCATCAAATATTTGCGCCTGCCTATTACCCACTCTTAATCAGTTAAGTGAATTGAGGTACGGTAATATGGAAGATTATTTAAGCAGATTAAAAAGTAATCGCGATACGGATATAGATAACGTATATAAGATTTCACGATGTGCATTGGTCTTGTAATTTATTAGTTAAGAGAGAGCTGAGTAAAACATAAGTTGCAATAATAAATAAAACAGGGGTTTTATGTTATATTTAATAAATTGATGTACCTACTTTTTTAAAATTAGTATCATAAAATATCAATCAGAAAAAATTTAATCGAAACTGGATAAATAATTATGACTTGGATTCCATCCCCGTCTCTGACAGAGACATGTTCTCTAAATGTGACGATCACAACGTGTCAAACAGGAATTTGTGCATTTTTAGCACTTATAACAAGTTTATATGGCAATAAAAGTAACAGAAATAATAATGGAATAAATTCAAATAAAGATACAACCTTTGGATCTAAAGAATTTGACTTCATAATAATTGGAGCTGGCTCAGCAGGATGTGTTCTTGCCAATAGATTAACGGAAATCAAGGAATGGAATGTATGTATTGCCTAATATATTTAAGCAATTTAATTATGCAGGATAAAATCAATTTTAAATCTACACTTCAAATCGCAGAATTTATCAACGAAAACATATATTGTTTTTGGTAGAAACTCGGCAACATCTACTTATCCGACTTTAAAAAAAATTGTCTATGAAGCTACGAGTATTTGAATTTCGACTTCTAGAGACCATTACAGAAAAAAAAATTTTTAATTAAAAATCAACCGATCCACAATTGTAATTTGGTGATTGCGAATTCTCTTTTGTCAAATCTCCGTAAGCTTTAACGAATACATTCTCATCGCGTGTCTCCTGCTTTGCACTCAAGTAAAATATGTCCAAAACGCGAAATTTTCTATATGACATCCAACTATATTAATTTCTGTACCTCGGTCTCTTAATTTTTAATAGTGCATATTCAAATAAAAAATGTTAATAATTTTTGGATATAAATTCAAAAATGTTTTGAAATGAAATAATTTTGACATAGGCAGGGATCACAGAGCAAAATGTGCTCAAAAGGGGGAAATAGGGGAAAGACTCAACATTCATTTTTACGTGTCCAAAAGAACCATCTTTTTATGCGAAATATTACATTTTTTAAATAGTTTTGAATGATTTTCCAGTGACCTCTGTCATTAGAGAATTTAGTTTTGAAAATAAGATATACAATTTTTATTTGTTCAATAGAGCGAAGTAAAAATGCTAAAATTAATCGAATCGTTTGAGCTGAAGTACAACAATTTGTGGGACGACATCCAAAACAATTAAAAAATAAAATTTTTGATCGGTTAATATCTTCAGTTCTGGTTTTTAAATTTACAATTGAAAAATTTTTAAATAAAAAAAAATCTGCCTTGTTTATAATTTTTTGAAAATGTACAAAAACATGTTTTTTGGATTGATTCTTTTTCGTGGTGTTTATAACGTTCCAAAATCACAAGAAATTAAATCCTAAAAACCCTACATCACGACAATTTTTTTCCGAAAAAGCAAAATGATAAAACGTTTCTTTGCTTCCAGCTGAATAAATTGCAATTTCGACATATTTCGTATTTTTTTATTTTTGTTTACTAGTAAAAGCTGTGAACATAACATAAGAATTCGAATTTTTGTAAAATTCACTGTTCCAATTCATAATTTTTCTCAAAAGTGTTCCGTTTTAACTTAGAATTAGAATTCATTCTAATAAAAATTCGCTGTTCAAGCTCGGAATTTATTTAAATTTTAACATTCCCTGTTCCAAGAAGAATTATAATTCTTTTGGACAAATACCAGTTTCAATTCAGAATTGATTAAAATTTGAAAAATCTCTGCTTGAATTCAGAATCATAACTCTTTGGTAAAATGTCCTGTTCCACTTCAAAATTTTGTTCCTTTTCGAAAATTTTCAGTGCTAGCTCGGAATTTGTTAAAATTTGAAATTCCTGTTTATTATTCTGAATAAATTCTTGTTCCAACTATAAATTTGTAAAAGACTGAAAAATCTCTGTTTAAATTATGTTAAATTATTTTAATTTTAAATAGCTTTAAAATTCTTAAAATGCTTCGAAATTCTATTTCAAGATCTTAAAACATCTATATGTTGTTTCGAATTTCAATTTTCCTAGCAATCTTAAAAAATGTTATTATTAAGAAGCTTCTTAATTTCATATTCGAAATCTGCCAAAATCTATATTTGGTTTCAAATTAGGCCGTGGAATATTTGCACCGAAATTTTGGTAAGAGTTTACTCGATTTTTCCCAAGAATAACAGGTGTTTAATTATTATTTATGCATCAAAATTTAAGAAGTTGACTTACAAATTAATTTTTTTAAATAGAACAATTAAAATTGTAATTTTCAAAATTTAGTTTTTTTGTTCCGTCTTGAGTATTTTAATTATAATTACTGATTTTAAATGTACAGTCAGATATTTCTAAACATTAAGTAAGTGTTCTTTTTTTAAATTGAAAATGTAAAATTACGTGGTTTAAAAATGGAATATTTTAAACTGAAATTTAATAAAAGCCTTTAATCATAAATATATTATTTAAAAGTTATTTTAAAATTAAAAATAGTTTATAAAGTTTCAATAGGGCGTTTACATTTGCTTAAGACTTTCCAATTGAAACAGTTTAATTTTTAACATTAATTAGTATTATATTAAAAATTTTAGAGTGCAATTCAAATTTAAAAATCATAATTTAATTCATATTCACAGTTGATCAACTAAAAATGTTTGTTATCAAAAATCTTAGATTTTAAGCGGTTCTAATTTTTAATTGCTTAAGTCTTTAAACTGCATTTTGAAATTCTTTTAATTCAAATACGCATTCTAAACTTTATGCTATCATAATTGAAAAAGATCACATTTTAACTAATTATTTAAAAAACGGTTGAAATATAAGATGGACGGATTTTTTTCTAAAATTTTGTAAAACTCTCGGTCAAAAAATAAATTCACGGTCATTTCCCGATCTCATAAAACTCCCGATTTTTGGGTCCAGCAGACATCCTGGATTGATTTATCAAGCATAAAGCAATGATTGATTATTAAAAACAACTATTCATAAAAAACAAAGTTTTAGATAGAATTTTCATCTTATACAGTGAAAACCCCCATTTTTGTGAAATAGTTGAAAAGAAACAACAATTATTTCATTATTTCATGAGAGTTTCAATGCATTGTAAGCTTAAATAAACTTAAATTAATGTATGTAGCAAACATTTTTAAATAGTCAATACTTCATGTATAAATTAATAAAAATCTACTTTGAGTTTATTTTTGCTTCTAAATAATTCCATTTAAATTTACAATCTTTTGAAAATCACAATAAATAGAACCATAATTTTTTTTATGTTAGAAACATATTTCTGTCAAAAAGTGTTCAGATTGACCGTTCATAAATTAGAGAATTGCAACTTATTTTAAATAAAAATATGAATAATTAGACTGCGTCACGTTTAATGTCCTTCAATTTCTAATTTAAATTTAGAATTATTTTAAAATACGTTCTTCATAATTGAACAGTTATTATTACAGATTTGATGAATTTTTAATTTTTAAATATTTAATTTTACTCATTTAAAACCGCTTCATTTTCCACACGAAGTTTGAAATTTTTTCTTTTCCACAATTCATAGTTAGGGATCATTCACAAATTACGTAACGCGTTTTTCTTTTGTTTAAATAAAGATGGGAATATAATTTCCGGGATATGAACAGTGATACAGCGATATGGAAAAAAGAAAAACGCGTTACGTAATTTATGAATGATCCCTTACGTTTGTTCAGTTTCGAGTGTATATGCACTGCCGTGCAAAATTCTTTGGACACTTGATAATTAGAACCTCAAGTGTCCTAAATCAGATCGACCAAGTTCGGGAGGTAAGCCACAGATAATACCGTCGGTTGACTAGTTCTCTGTTTTATACTCAAAAATGTCAAAGTAACAGTAAGATAAATAAAACACATAAGGCATTGTTTAAAATTATCTTTACAGGTACTTTTACTGGAAGCTGGACCAGAAGAACCGAACATAACTGAAGTGCCTTCCCTTGCACCTTTTGCCATTCAAAGTAATCTTAATGGAATGTATCTCACAGAACCGGATGGAACTTCATGTAAATCAACAGGAGGACGTTGTAGCTATTATCATGGCCAGGTTGACTTTTTTATGATTTTTTTTTCTATATCTACAAGGAAAATAGATTAAAATTATTGATTGCACCAATAATTTTCTAAATTTGTAGGTCATGGGAGGTTCCAGTTCAATTAACAGCATGAAATACGTAAGAGGTAATCGCGAAGATTATGATTCATGGGCAAAATTGGGAAACACTAATTGGCACTTTGAAGAAGTTCTGTTCTACTTCAAAAAGTCGGAAAACTATAAGAAGAAAAAGGTGATATTTATAATATCTAACAATATATCATACCAAAAATTGGTATTAAATAAAGACCTAATTTTTATTTTTACAGATGACACCACAGGATTTACAGTATCATGGGACCGGAGGATATCAATCCGTAGAACAATTTCCATACGACGATCGGAATGTCAATATTTTGATGAATGCATGGAATGAAATTGGCTACAAAAGTGTCGATGTTAATATGGGAGGAAAAGTAGGCGTGAGTAAAACGCCAAACACTGTAAGAGGTGGACTACGTCAAAGCACAAATAGTGCATTTCTTAAACCAATTAGAAGAAAGAGAACCAACCTTGTAATTCAAACTTATGCTCGTGTAACAAAAATACTTATCGACGCGAATACGAAAAAAGTCACTGGTGTGAAATATACAACTCCCAATGGTGCACTTTCAAAAATAAATTAAATAATTATTCTATTAATAAACAACAAAAGGTGTAACGTTATAATGTGTTTCAGGTATTAGAACTACAACCTGTATAAAAGAAGTAATTCTTTCAGCTGGTACTCTGAATTCTCCCAAAATTCTAATGTTATCTGGAATAGGACCAGCAAAAGAACTCCATAAACATCAAATAAAAGTAATTAATGATTTGCCAGTTGGATACAACCTTCAGGATCATGTATCAGCAATTGCGTATCATCTTTCATTATCTAACAAAACAGCTACAGAAAAAAGCATTGAAGGACAAAAATTGGATATGAACCAATACCAGAAGTCTCATTTGGGACCCCTATCTTCTAACGGAATTGTCACTATCAGTGCATTTGCAAAGACAAAATATGAATCTACCAATGCCCCTGATGTACAAATAGTTTTTACTGGCACAAATAAACGTCAATTAACCGCGCCATCTGGTTCATGTAAAGAAACTATTGGACCTCTTGCATATTACGATTCCATGAGCGTAAAAGTTAACTTATTTGCTATCAAGAGCAAAGGATATTTAAAATTGAATAATAGTGACCCAGTAGACGGTGTTCCTCTTATTTATCCAAATTATATTACAGATGAATCAGATAAAAATAAACTGATCGATGGTTTTCGAATTGCAATGAAGTTGTTGAATACGGCAGCTTTTAAGAAAAGTGGATATCAAATCCTCGATGTTCCGCTAAAAGCATGTGATATGTGGGCATTCAATAGTGCTGATTATTGGGCGTGTGTAGCAAAAGAATACTCAGGAACTACTTATCACTATGTGGGAACTTGTAAAATGGGGCCTAAAAATGACAGTGGGGCTGTTGTTGATCCGCGATTAAAAGTTTATGGAGTTAATGGACTTCGAATAGTAGATGCGTCAATTATGCCTGTTATTCCTCGAGGTAACACAAATGCACCGACAATTATGATTGCTGAAAAAGCTGGAGATATGATAAAGGAAGATTGGTTATGGTCAGGTAGACAAAAGACAGTAGACAATCTTGATGGCAATTAAATCCTACATTCAGAATAACATGATACGCAATCGAAAGTAATAAATGTATTATTTTTAATGCAAATATTGCACACTATTTTCCCTATCTCTTTTACAGTCGATTCAAAATGTTTAAGTATTTTGAAACTGAGTTCGTTTTAAATCAGACAGACAAGAGACGGGGTGGGAGAATTCGAAAGAAAAAAGTTGAAAATTAACAAAATGATGGTGGTTTGTTTGAAAATATAGGAAGTGGGCCAAAGTCAAGTCAGCCAAACCATCAGATTGAGTTGAGCTTTGGCAAACGAATTTCTAAAAAATTTAAACAAATTTTCTCGAGGCCATTTTTTGTGTGAGACGCATTATAAGACGGAAAATTTAATTAAAAATAAATAATTCCACTTTGCGGTACAACTATTCAATACGAAAAAAGACAACATAAATACACAAACATTATGGTTGACAGTTTTTTGATACGACGCATACCTTTTTTATCGTGAGAAGTAACATCAAAAATTAATTCTTAATTTTTTTCCGGTACTTAGTATATTAATATAGTGATAGCACCGGAAAATGCCTTTACTACATTAATATTGAAAATTAATTTTTGGAAAACCAACACAAGATACGGAAAAAATAAATAAAAAAATTTTGTTCACCAAAAGAGATCTACTTTGCAAACTATGATATCAAACAGTCTCCGAAAAAACATTCTTAGTTGATTCCATTAAAAAAATTGAGCCCAATTGCTAAAAAAATAGCCGAACTCTAAATTTGTTAATGAAAATTGTTTAAATACTATATGGTTATTTTAAATTTTCAAAGTATTTAAGGAAAGAATTATTGGAGACATTTTTTGTTGATTATTTCAAAATTTGAGCCTATTCATTTAAAAACAGACAAATTCTACATTTGTTTACAGAATTACAATTATTATAAATTTGCAAAGTATAGTAGGAAAGAGTAATTGGAAGGAATTTTTTGGTTGATTCCGTATACAACTTGAACCTATTTGCTGAAAAATATCCAAACTCTGAACTTGTTCATGAAAATTGTTTATATAATTAATAATTATTGTATATTTTCAAAGTTGATTCAGTTTAAAAAATTGAGCCTCTTCGTAGAAAAGTAGCCAAACTCGAAATTTCTTTATGAAAATTTTTAAAGAATTAATCATTCTTTGGAATTTGTGGAGCATCATGGAAAACATTCATCGGAAAAACATTCTAAGTTGATCCCGTTTTAAAAATTGAGCCTGTTCATTGAAAAAATAGCCAAACTTTGAATTTTTTATGGAAATTGTCAAATAATGAATAATTCTTGGGAATTTGGAAAGTATCATGGAAAACAGTCACTGGAAAGACATTCTTACATGATTTCATAAAAAAAAATAAGCCTATCCGTTGAAAACAGAAAAACTCGAAATTTATTCATGAGTCTATGATTTTTTTTCGATAATAATTTATATTTAATAATGTAATTAAAATTAAACCATTTCGAATTTATGTTCAACTTGTAAATCCTTTCATGTTATAGGCACAATTTTATTTCTATATAATAGAAAGCTTTAATGTATATGAACAATTTTAAATTAATAATATTCCAAATTTTTAATTTTTCAATAACTGCAAATAAAAATAGTCAAACTTTAAACTAAATGCCTTAGAATCTGATTTTTTTGTTAATGATTTTAAGCGTGAAAAATTAAAAATAAATAATCTTTATTCGTTTGCAACTATTCCATTGTATTCGCAGTAATTTTAAAGCTTTTAAATTGTAAAACTAACTGAAATAAATAATAGGTAACTAATAGTTACGAAATAAATATATTTGGCGCTTTGCTTAATATTTTTTAAATTTTCTTTTTCATTTTTTCATTACCTCAAATACATGACATAAAGACGAAGCTTTTAATTTTTTTGAGTTCAAATATTAGTTTCAGTAAAACTAATTAAATATCTAAAATCTATCAAAATGACAATTTTTTAATTTCAAGTGTTGAAGCGTTTAAGATAACATTTGCGCATATATAATTTAAATTAGAGTAGCAAGCCATGATTGTATTTTCTTTACGCATAATTTTTGTGTTTGATATTAGCAGTTTGAAAATCACAAAAGTGCAATAATTCATACAAATTATAAGTAAGAAAAATAGTTTCGAACATATAAAATGATCTTGTGTTATTCTAATTTAAACTAAATAAGTTTTAAGCAAAAATTTTTTTTTACTTTTTAAAAATAAATGTTTATCTAGCCGAATCCAATAAAGTAATTTTTTCTAAAGTTAATTCCTATATTCAACAGCATTTTGTTTCATTATTTTCAATTATTCTTACTTTCTACCTAAAACAATACAAAAAAGCTACAATTGTTGCAGCTATAAAATAAATTTCAAATATCCAAATTGTAAAGTTTCAAATTTCAATACGTGACCGCTATAGCATAGGCTATATATACATTTAAATGTTTAAATTCGCACCTTAAAAACTCTAAAAATTCAAAATTGTATTTCTTTTGTTCAAAATTAACAGTTTTATACTTAGAAAATTTAAAATTTGTCAGATTTAAAATGAAACATAAATAATTTTTCACAAAAAAATGGAAATGTTTGAGAGTAAATATTATATAATAATATTTTTAATTAGATGTTCTTAAAGCTATAAACTATACTTTCAAATCTATAAAACTGAAAAAAAAATTAATTTGTAACAAAGTATCATAATTAAAAATGTCGGAATGAAACATTCTAAATTAATTATTGAATATTTTTAAATATATTTTTAATATATTAATTATTGAATACTGATACTGTAATGTATGTAACTATTTCACCATTAAATCTTGCAAAATTGAAAAATTCCGAAAAAGTATTAAACACTGAATATTTTTAAAGTAGCTTTTCAATTGTTAAACCCCTTTCCAAATTAATCTGTGATTGTTTTTTAAATGGCCTTAAAAACCAAGCTGTCTGTGTAAAAATGCGTGGTAAGTAAACATTGTAAATGTCGAAGCTCTTTAGTTTGAATCAAAGAAACATGTGGATATTTTCCGAGTATAGCAACAATTTTTGTAATTTTTAAAGATTTAAGAATCATTATTTTTGACTTTTTTCAAGCGATTCCAACTCTTTAAAGAGAAAATTTTTTGTTTGTATAACAAAATAATTACATGTTTTCTGGATTTATACTCCAGAAATTCTACATATACCATTTTTTTATTTGCATTTAATCAATTTCAAAAAACACAAGTTTTGTTTCGTACATTTTCAAGAAATTAGGTATAAATTGCTCAAAAATATTCTTTTTTAATTTTTCATAATTATTCACCACAAAAAACATTAGCTACAAAAAAATTCGGCATATAAACTGTTTGCCAATAGGGAAATCTTGTTTAATAGCAATTTTTAAATTTAAAACCCGAATAAAAGGTAATAATCTGACCCACAAATTTAGACTGCATTTTTTTCGAATTATTAAATTTATCGGATCGTTTAAATTATTCCAAAAATCTACCTGAAATATTTGTGAAATAATTGAATTATTTTCGAATTTTTAGAAATATTTATGCAATATTTGTGAAATTATTTAAAGCTTTGGAAAATATTTCAAATCTATCCATAATCCTTGCCAAACCTTTACAATTTTTGTGAAATCTGTGTGCAGTCTTTTAAAAATATCTGAACTTTTTGTGAAATATTGAAAATCTTCAGAAAATCATTGAAATCCTTGGTTATACTTTTTGCACAATATTTGATAATATTTATGAAATTATTGAAATCTTCGGTTAATCATTGAAATCTTTGCGCAAACTTGGAAATATTTTAAAATATTTGATGTATTCGTGAACTCTTTTAAATATACCTGAAATCTTTGCTGAATACGTGAAATCTTTGGGAAAACATTTTAATCCCTTTAAAATCTTTGCGATATATTTCTACAAGCTTTGGAAATCTTTACGGCATATTTAAAATATTTCACAGTATTTAAAAATGATTCAAATGTTTGTAAAATCGTTGAAATCTTTCTGAAATTTTTGCAAAATGTTTGAAATCTTTATGGAATCTTAGAAATATTTGGAAAATAATTAAAATCGTTTTGACATATTTTTAATATTTCTGAAACTTTTGCTCAACTTTTTAAATTATTGTAATCTCATTGAAATGTTCGTACACTCGTTGAGATCTAATTGAAATTTTTGTGAAATAATTGAAATCTGAGAAATCGTGTGAAATCATTTAAAGCTTTGTAAAATATTTTTAATTTATCTGGAATATTGCTAAACTTTTGCAATCTTTTGGAAATCATTCAAATCTTTGTGTACACTTAGAAATATACCGGAAACTTTTGTGAAATAATTGAAGTGTTTGTGAAATCTTTTAAACCTATCCAATATCTTTGCGAAATATTTGTGGAATTTTTTTAACCTTTAGGAAATCATTTAAATTATGATTTAAATATTTCCAAAATATTTAAAATCCTTGAGAAATTATTGAAATCTTTTTAAAAGGATTCTGAAATCATTAGAAATCCTTGCGCAGTATTTTAAATACTTTTTAAACAGTTGGTAATATTTGTGGAATTATTTAAAAATCTTTATGAAACCATTTATATCTTTGTGCAATCTTTTAAATCTCCCTGCAATCTTTTAAATATTTGACAATATGGATGCAATAACGTATTTATTGTTTTTTTTATTGTTATTTATGTACAATATTTACATGGTATAATATTATTATACCATGTACACGTTATTTATCCGATACCTTTGCGAAATATTTGTAAAATTTTCTTAATATTTAGGAAATCATTCAAATCTTTGAGAAACATTCGGTAATATTTATGAAATCATTGAAATCTTTGAAAAATTATTTAAATATATCCAAAACCTTTGCCAAATATTTTAAATCCCTGAAAAATTATTGAAATCTTTAGGAAATCATAAGAAATCTTTGCGAAGTATTTTAAATATTTGTTAAATTATTGATATCTTTATGAAATCTTGGCAATATGAATTTGATACATGTATTTATTGTAATTTATTATTTATTGCTTTTTTATCATTTATGCACAATTTTTACATGGTATATTATTATACTATTTACAAATTATTTATCCGATATTTTTTTACGAAAGATATGTGAAATTTTTTTAATCTTTAGGAAATCATTTAAATCTTTACAAAATATTTGATTATATTTGTAAAATCATTGAAATCTTTAGAACATTATTTAAATATATCCAAAATCTTTACCAAATATTTAAAATCATTGAGAAATTATTTAAATCTTTTTGAAATCATTCGAAATCTTTGCGAAGTATTTTAAATATTTGTTAAATTATTGAAATCTTTGTGAAATCTCTGGCAATCTTGATAAAATTTATTTATTTTAATGTATTATTTATTACTCATTGTTTATTTATTATTTATGCAAAATTTTTATATGGCATAATATTATTATACTATGCACAAATTATTTATCCGATACCTTTGTATAATTTTTTAAATCGTTAGGATATCATTCACATGTTAGGAAATCTTTGCGAAACATTCGGTAATATTTGTGGAATTATTAAAATCGTTGTAAAATTTTTGGAGCATCATTTAGGTATATTCAAAAGTTTTGCAAAATATTTAATATCCATGAGAAATTATTGAAATGTTTTTAAAATCTGTATGAAATCATTACAAATCTTTGCGAAGTATTTTAAATATTTTTCAAATATTCGTTCAATTATTGAAATCTTTATGAAATAACTTAAATGTTTTTAAAACCATTGAAATCTTTGTCAATATGAATTTGATACATGTATTGATTGTAATTTATTATTTATGTACAATTTTTACATGGTACAATATTATACTAGGTACAAATTATTTATCTGATACCTTTGCGAAATCATTCAAAGCTTTCAAAATCATTTAGATACAATTCGTAATATTTGTCGAATTATTAAAATCTTCGGAAACATTGTTTAAATATATACAAACTCTTTGCGAAATATTTCAAATCCTTGAGAAATTATTCAAATCTTTTTGAAATCATTAGAAATCTTTGCGGAGTATTTTAAATATTTGGTAATATTGGTTAAATTATTGAATAATCTTTAAGAATTCATTGAAATCTTTGACAATAGGAATTTTATATGTATTTATTGTAATTTGTATTTACTATTTATTGCTTATTTATTATTTATGCATAATTTTTATATAGCATAATATTATTATACTATAAGTAAATTATTTATCCGATACCTTTGTGAAATATTTGTGAATTTTTGTTAATTTCAGGAAAACATTCACATGTTAGGAAATCTTCGCGAAACATTTGGTAATATTAGTGAAATTATTCAAATCTTTGTGAAATTTTTCGTGCATCATTTAAGTATATCCAAAAGCTTTGCGAAATATTTAAAATCCATGAGAAATTATTGAAATCTTTCTAAAATCTTTCTTCACTCATTACAAATCTTTGCGAAGTATTTTTAATATTTTTCAAATATTTGTTAAATTATTGACATGTTTATGAAATCATTGAACTCTTTGAAATGTTTGTGAAACTATTGAAATCTTCGTCAATATGAATTTGATACATGTATTTATTGTATTTTCATTATTTACAAGGTATAATATTATACTATGTACAAATTATTTATCCGATATCTCTGCGAAATAATTGTGAAATTTTTGTAATCGTTAAGAAATTATTCACATGTTAGGAAATCTTTGCGCAACATTTGGTAATATTAGTGAAATTATTCAAATCTTTGTGAAATTTTTGGTGCATCACTTAATTATATCCAGAAGCTTTGCGAAATATTTAAAATCCGTGATAAATTATTGAAATTTTTTAAAAATCTTTCTGCACTCATTACAAATCTTTGCCAAGTACTTTTAATATTTTTCAAATGTTTGTTAAATTATTGAAATCTTTATGAAATCATTGAACTCTTTGAAATGTTTGTGAAAATATTGAAATCTTTGTCAATATGAATTTAATTCATGTATTTATTATATTTTCATTATTTACGTACAACATTTACAAGGTATAATATTATACTATGTACAAATAATTTATCCGATATCTCTGCAAAATATTTGTGAAATTTTTGTAATCGTTAGGAAGTCATTCACATGTTAGAAAATCTTTGCGAAACATTTGGTAATATTTGTGAAATTGTTAAAATCTTTGTGACATTTTTGGTGCATCATTTAAGTATATCCAAAAGCTTTGCGAAATATCTAAATTCCATGAGAAATTATTGAAATCTTTGTCAATATGAATTTATTACATCTATTTACTGTAATTTATTGTGTTTTTATTATTTAGATACAATATTTACAAGGTATAATATTATACTATGTACAAATAATTTATCCAATATCTCTGCGAAATATTTTTAATCTTTAGGAAATAATTCAAATCTTTGCGAAACACCTGGTAATATTTATGAAATCATTAAAATCCTTGAAACATTATTTAAATATATCCAAAATCTTTTCCAAATGTTTAAAATCCTTGTAAAATTATTGAAATATTTTTTTTTAATATTTCTGAAATTATTACAAATCTTTGCGAAGTATTTTTAACATTTAGTAAAGTTTGTTAAATTATTGAATAATCTTGATGAAATCATTGAAATCTTTGACAATAGGAATGTGATATATGTAATTATTGTAATTTTTATGAACTATTTATTGCTTATTTATTAATTAAATTCAATTTTCACATGGTACATTATTATTATCATACTACTTACAAATTATATATCCGATATTTTTTTGCAAAAGATTTGTGAAATTTTGTTAATCTTTAGTAAATCATTAAATTCTTTGGAACATTATTATGAAATCTTTCGGAAATCATTAGAAATCTACGAAGTATTTGAAATATTTGTTATATTATTGAAATATTTGTAAAATCTTTAGCAATATGAATTTGATACACATATTTATTAAAATGTATTATTTACTATTTTTTGTTTATTTATTATTAAGGCACAGTTTTTATATGACATACTATTTTTAAACTATGTACAAATTGTTTATCCGATACCTTTGTAAAATATTTGTGAAATTGTATAAATATTTAGGAAATCATTCAAATGTTAGGAAATCTTTGCGAAACATTTGGTAACATTTGTGAAATTATTAAAATTTTTGTCAAATTTTTGGAGCCATGATTCAAGTCTATCCAAAAGCTCTGCGAAATATTTAAAATCTATGAGAAATTATTGAAATCTTTTTTAAATCTTTCTGCACTCATTACAAATCTTTGCCAAGTATTTTTAATATTTCTGAAATATTTGTTAAAAAAGATTTTAATGCTTGTAAAATCATTCAAATCTGCCAATCCGTCGCTTCTGTGTTAATTAATTGGCCAGAAACGCATGTAAGCGGAGAATGGAAACAGATAAATATAATTAAATATCCGAGAAATATAGAAGGGATTAAAATTTATGGCATTCCATTCTAAGAACCGTAATAAAAGGAGTTTTCTTCGAAATCAATTTTGGATGATTTCTAAATATTTTCTCATAAATTCTGAGGATTAACGTCCAGAAACGTGACAAAAGTAGACAGAAATAGTCAGAAGTTCCGACTTTTTTTTAAAAAAGAGAAATACTTTAAACAAATATTTTCTGGAAAAATCCCAACTTTTTAATTTAATTTTTCGCCCATATAATTCTAGGCTATATTCTCTTCTATTTTATATTGAAAAATTAATATAAGACATACCTAATTTTTGTAGGATTTCCTGAGTAGAAGGAATCTTGCGACTCGGATCATCAGCGCCCTTTATTCACGGTTCTTCGTACATAACCTAAAATTTTGTTTATAAACATAAAGGTTTTTATTTGCATTATATGCTACTCACGAATTATTTCACGTGTTATGTAAGAATAAACTTCGAAAATGAAGGCCGCGTACTTTGTCCTTACACAAAACTATGCTTTAAAGTGATATTTTAAATAAAAAATACACTATATGTGAGAGCACGTATTTAAAACGTTAAACTATTGTGACCGCATTATGCAGATACTTTAGAATTGACCGGTTGAGTAGAATAATGGTGTTCTTGAATTTTCAGAATTCACATGTTATTCATTTGATTTTCGTGAAGCTGTGTATTATAAAACAAATGAAATATGAGTCACTTCTAAAAATGCAAGAACGCCATTATTGCACCCAATTGATTATTATGTTTTTCCTATTTATTTTTCGACTGTATATAATTTCACTATTAATTTCGTTTATTTATATTTACCAGTTAGTTTATTTGAGTTATTAACAACATTCAGAAGTTTTCGCAAGGTTTCTAACCTCTCTAACACGAGGGTTCAATGGTATCAACAAAGCATCAAACCAGCTGTTATAGTAATAATCATTATGAACTGCAGAGGCGCTGTAAGAGGGTCAGTAAGGCAGCCTAGCCGGATGCCGCCATTTATATTGCTTTTTCACCGAGTTCAGCGCAATTTTTAAAATTACTCAAACGCAGATCCTTTCAAATGGAATAAATACAACTATAAATTTATTGAAATAAATACAACTACAAGCTATTATCCAATACACCAGGTACCTGGGGGTATTTTACTTTATTTGAAAAAATTAGAAAATGTGAATAATATACTTACAAACCCATCTGATATTTATTTTATTTAAATAAATTTGAAAATAAAAAAAATAAAAACACAAATCCAAATTATTTTTCATTTCATTAAGTAGATAAACGACCAAAAACTTTAATCCCCATACCCGAGAGAATTTTCAATTTAATTCAATAAATTATAAAATTCAAATAAGAAACCCATACACTTCGTGCATCATATTTTATTTGATGAAATTATTATTAAATAAAAAATGTCAGTACATGTTGAGGTTACCTGAATTTTTCATAACTCGCACACCAACTTGAAGAATGTTTTCTTCAACTACTTGTATATTTAACAAGAAAAAAGTATTATAAATATTTACCTGGATATTCTTCTTTTTCTAACTGCATAAGGCGCGATACTAACTGCATTTTCTGACTACATTAGGCGCCTCCTCTACCAAGATTACTAAGTATATCTATATCATGGACATAAAGAAATGGACCGGTAACGCTTTGGGGAGAACTAAAATTGGGGTTTAGAGAGAGAACAAACATATGAGACGTAGACCTGCCTTTATCTGTTTCAGGACTCTGTCATGTGAATTGGTGGCCCCGGGTATTACCTAAATATTTTGTACAGTTAATTAAAAATAAAGATAAACAATACATGAGAAATTTGTAGTTATAATAAATTGAATTTTAAAGAACATTCATGTAAAATAATCTGTTTCCGATAGATTATTTTAAAAACTTGGTAACCTTCAATTCTTCTTGAAATTGGATTGAAAATGCTACAATAATAATCGTTTTGTGAGTTCAAAAATAATGTGATAACTGTCTAAAATTTGAACAATATTTCTATAACATTAAAAATAACCATTTGTATTGCATAGGTACAAAACTTCATATTTTGAGGTTTTGTTTTTGTTGTAACATTTTTTATTTTACTATATTCAATAACTTTACTTACGTATGAAAACATATCCCCACATAAACGTCTTTACAACGCCCACTACACAGGCTGCTATCATTTTTTAAATTTATTTACAATAAATTATAATTAAATAAATTCTAAATAAATCAATTCTGAAAAGTGCGATGAACGTCACATTTTTGGGGAACTCGCGACACAAAGCACGGTCCTGTGCAGCGCCAAACTTCACCCAACGAAAATATTCTCGACCAATCAGCTTTATCTAGAAAGAGATAGATCTAATCTCATATGTTTTTTCTCTCTCTAGAGCCTATTACCGCACGCCCCACAGCATTACCGGTCCATTTCTATATATCGATGATATATACGGAGGAAGTGAAAGAAAAATGGCGAAGCAAATCAGCGAGCACTACAACAGTTTGCCACACTGTCTCTAGACCCTCTGTATGGTAGCAAATTTAGTTTATAAATTCTTGGTCATTTAAGATTGGGTAAAATTACCACTATGATCCCGCAGCTTCGAAAATGTATGAGAACATTCGATTTTAACATTAGGTATTTAAGGTTGTGACATCAGCTGGCAAGATGTTTGCACCTTGAGGGCCAAGCAATAGCTAAGATATTATAAACGTAGGTGCGGTACGGGACGTCAGGGTGGGGAATTATATACAGGGTGTACGCGCTGGGGCTTACATACATGGCGAGTTGAATGCTACCCGAATTGCACAACAGCCGAGGAGAAGCCATTATACAGGAGTATTTTCATATTTCGCGCCTTTAAAGTTGCATTCAGTTCGGCCATTCGGCCAAGTCCGTGCATCTTCGGATGGAGTTTATGATAGTTTCCATGGTTGCGTTCGAAACTCCAAACGGTTATGTCCAGATTCACTTGTTTGCCCTAATCGCTGTCAGAAAATGTAGGCAATGTCAATTTAAAGTTTACGCATGTAATATTTCATTCACTTTATTTGAAACATATCCTGTCTATTCATAACATATCTTTTTTATGCAGTAAAAATAATCTTTAAACACCATTCACTCTTGGCCCACTGAAAGCGCAAAATATTATTACTATTTTCTAGTATTTGCCACTCAGCAGCCATTCTATAATGATATTAACACAGAAAAAATGACGTTTACTTCTCAGTTCACATGTCTCACTTCATTATTAATTAAACACTTTTATTATTTGTAATTGCTATATAACATAACCTATATTGTTTTCACACTTATATCCGTTTGAAGTTTCGAACGCAACCATGGAAAATATCATAAACTTGATCCGAAGATTCACGGACTTGACCGAATGGCCGATCCGAATGAAACTATAAAGGCGCGAAATATGAAAATAACCCTGTATAATAGCTTCTACCCTGCTGTTGTGCAATTCGAGTAGCATTTAACTCGCCATGTATGTAAGCCCCAGCGTGTCCATCCTGTATATAGGACATCACATTTTCTGCCCTATCGAGGTGCTACCCTCAACGTACTACGAAGTCGAATTCTTGTTTTCCATTGACATAGTAAATACGGGACTAGGCATGCCATCCTAACTTGGCGAGCGGGGTTGAATCCACGGGAGGAGGGAGAATTCCATGAGTGGTTAGAGCCGCCATCTTACGATGTGCCATTTGATTACGCGCACGAGCATTTTTGCCGACAAACTGTGTATGAAAATATAAGCATGTGGGCGCTGCCATGTTTGTCTCGGGACATCAAAAGGTGGCGGACCTCCCCCCTCGTTGTTTTCTCATTCTTCGTAAAATATGACGGTAAAGCAGTACAAAGATTTTTTGAGGTTAGAAAAGTTTGACATGTATGCTTCATTGAATTTTTTCAGATCTGAAGCTTGATCCAGATTTTCGGTATATTTTTTTTTCTTATTATAAAAAAAATGTCTCGAAAAATCATATTTTCAATTTAACGAAAACTATTATAGAAAATGTTAAAAATCGAAATGTTAATTAAAAAACACGTTTTTTACATTCTCATCAGAGAAGGTATTAGATTTTTGTAAAATTTGACCACCCCCCCCCCCCCCCCCCCCCCCCCCCCCCTCCCAGGTTTTGCCAAATGTTCACGTTTTGAGACCCTCTGAAACCGAACAAGAGGGTTTTATAAATGTGTTTGTATGTCTGTATGTCTGTCTGTGAACACGATACTTTCGAAAAAATTAATCTATTAGATTGCCCTTTGGCACACTCGTTTAGTGTCCTAAACTAAAGGTCAAGTTTGTTAGCCAGCCATTTTGGATGAAAACTCAAAAAGTGGGCACATTTTGAATATTTTTAGACCACTTTTTTGAAAATTAAAAAATTATCTGTACGGTTATTTATAGTATTCAAAAAGCTGAACAATTTATCCTTATGACTTTTTTTAAAAAATTAAAAATCACCAGAGTTAGAGCATTTTCAAAATCGAAAAAAACAACTTAAAATGAACATTTTAAGCCAAACAACGCATGATACGAAAAAAAGTCAAGAAGAGAAAAACGTTGGTTTTCGAAATCCCTACAAGATCATGATAACAATTTTCTTAATTTGGTCAAAAATTTGTCAATTCTAAATTTGTTCGTACCAAAATTTTTGAAACCACATTTTTTCAAGGTTTAAAAATTCTACGTATGGTTGTTCATAGTACTCAGAAGCCCAAACAATTTATCCCTATGCCTTTGTTATATAAATAGAAAATCACCAGAGTTAGGGCATTTTCAAAATCCCAAAAAAAACTAAAATGAACATTTTAAGTCAAACAACACATGATATAAAAAAAATTTTAAGAAGAAAAACTTTGTTTTTGAAGGCCCTACAGGATTATGATAACAACTTTTTTAATTTGGTCGAAAAGTTGAACATTCCAAATTTGATCCTACCAAAAAAAAAAATTTAAATCCACAAATTCCATTTTTTGGTTAAACTATGCAAGATACGAAAAAAATGGAAAAGCTCAAATTACACGCACTGGAAAAAACTGCAAATTCATAATGAATCACTTTTCGACACAAGTTACAAAAAAAATGAGGCAAAACTTGTTCATCTAAAAAAGAGCTTTAATTTTTGATAGGACACGCAGTTTTTGCTTCAGTCGTAAAAAATAATATTCAAAATAAAAATGTTAAATTTTTTTGAAAAAATAACACAAGGTATACATTAAAATTAACAGACAAGCACCGAATGGGGGTTTATCTATATATATATATATGTATAATGAAATAGAGGCTAACAAAGACACAGTCTGCACTGATCGGAAAGAAATCGGAGAAAGGGACATTCAAAAAGAATCGGAAAGATTCGTGGGACAGCTCGACGTTCGGAAAGAAGAGGAAGCAAAGTTCACATAGCCCTTTCCGATTCTCTTTCCGAAACCTTTTTGAATCTTGCCCGAAGTGGCCTTTTCGATTCTTTACTTTTTTCCCGCAGGGATCTTGAACCCTGACACCAATTTTGGACTAAATCGTCTAAACCTTAAAAAAAATTAATGTAAGCAATAAAATTTGCACATTCGTTGCAAATCAACCAATAAGTATTTGCACACACGTAGCCTATAATTATTTTTGGAGCATTTTTAGCAATTTCGAGCGGAGAGAAAAAAAAATTTGAACGTAGATAAAGTCGAGATCACGTGACTAAATTCGTTCATGAAATTTTTGTTTAGAATGATTTTCATTTTTTTTGGTCCTAAAAATAAAAGATAAATTTCAAATTGGAAACATAGCAACACCAGAAATGTGATCAAATTTACTCTTCGGAGTTTTCTAACTAACTTCCATGATTCTTGATGTCTTATTTTTGTCGTTGAATCGATCAGCTGATAACTATTCTTGACAGTGAACCAATCGGCGGGGCTCAGCGTCAGACTCGCCTTGTCTTTCGCCCCCGGTCGCACTTTTATTATTATTGGTTTGGTATAACTTAAAATTGTTTGACACCGGCACAAAAAATCCACAAGAATATATAACAATTAGAACATTTGAATTATTTTCTGAAGATGAATATTCTGAAGATGGGACTTGGACGGATTTTCGAGTATCATATTCTAAGATGTTCCTCGATTTTTTTAAATTGAGGCATCTACCTTATCGACGTTAAAAGTTTTTTTTCCCATTCCTATACTATTTCACTAGAAAACTTTCTTCGTAATTATAAGCATTTTGATATATACAAACGTTCCTTAGTCCTTTCGGTATAACTTCCTAAATCCTGAACACGATATATCAATCCGTGTGGACGTAGTGAAGACCGAAAAAAATGAAAATAATTTCATTCTCCACACAAAAATTTTATGAATGAACTTAGTCACATGATCTCGACTTTATCGACGTTCAAAGTTTCTTTTTCTCTCCGCTATAAATCGCTAAAAATGCTACAAAAATAATGATAGGTTACATGTGTGTGGATACTTATTTGTTGATTTGCAACGAATGTGCTAATTTTATTGTTTACATTAATTTTTTTTAAGGTTTAGACGATTTAGTTCAAAAGTGGTGTCAGTGCTCAACATACGCGAACCAAAAAATCCGAAATGCATCAAACCAAAAATTATCTGCAAAGTGCTATAACTCGAATGGTTATATCCTATTTCATCGATTTATAAATAAACTTTCTTTAAAGCTATAAACATATTGATGTATACAAACGTTCTTTAGAGCTTTTTATTTAATCTGTCAAATTTTAAACACGATATCTCAATCCGTGCGGACATAGTAAATACCAAAAAAATGCTTATAACCGGGGACTAGTTTGGATACGTGGTCACGAAGAGCATGCCCTTAAGGAAACAAAAATGAAGGTTAAGTTCGTTAAGATGGGTAGAAAAATAGAAAAAAATATCTTTCTGATAGATTAGAAAATTTTATTTAAATTCTTTATTACATATAAAATATATTCAGAAACTATATCAATTAACTTTTTCAAACATACGAAAATTCAAAAAGTTAGAGCTTTTTCAAAATTAAAAAAAAATGTTAATGAGTTATATAAATTTCTCTCAAATTTTCTGGTGCATGGCAAAAAGACTTGCAAATTATTCTAATGATATTTTTAAATTCGATAAAAATTAAAAAAGTCATATGCACAGATGTCACAACTTGTAACAGCGGTGAAAGCGTGTGAAAGAGCGGTAAGGGCAAAGATATTATAAACCTAGGTGCGGCACCTCACTGGCAAACCAATACTAAGTTCCAAGAACTAAGAAAATGCCATTGGTTAAACGGAGATAGAATTATTTCTGTCTCTTTTTAACCTATAATATTCTTTTAGTTCTTGGAACTTGTTATAGGTTCGCTAGTGAGGTGCCGTATCTAGGCTTATGATATATTTGGTAGGGTACGTACTTAAATTACTTTCGGGCTGTTTTTTTAGATTTTTAACCCTCTTCCTCTCCCATATAAAAATAATAACCATTCCCTTGAACATCCTTCTCCCCTAGAACTTCTTACGTAATTAAATGTATTTCATATTTTTTATTTTGATTACAATATTTTGATTACAATTAAAAATAAGTTATCGTATAAATTATATGAGTTGCAACATAAATTATAATTTAATTTTTTTTAAAGTAAATAAGAACCGATGTGCAATTGCAAAACTTAATTACTCAGAAGTAATCAAAACAAAAACTGAATTATTGAAAATATTAATTTTCTAAGTTTTCCATACATTTAACTTACGAGTCAAAACACTTTCGACTTACTTATACTTTCGTATACTCTAAGTTTTGATATAAATTTTGTTTGTTTCGATAATTACGTCAGGGAGTCGTTGTCACCTACCCTGCCCCATATAAGAATACATAAAGAATTTCGAAACACATTTTTATATTTTCATGCATAGTTTTTCGGCAAAAATGCTCGTGCGCATAAACAAATGGCACATCGTAGGATGGCGGCTTTCCCCATTCATGGAGTTCTCCCCCCTCCCGTGGATTCAACCCCGTTCGTAAAGTTAGGATGGCATGTCTAGTCCCGTGTTTCCTATATGACCATGCACCCAAGCGTAAGCTCTCCCATTATAGCCTTTTCATACCTCTACCTGCCGGCTATGGCAGGAACTATTCTGCACTCTGTTCTCTATCTCTTTCACTCTCTTCTACTTTCAGCAGGCAAGCTGCCTACCACTGCCAGAATGCGTTGCATGAAGAGACCTTAAGTTTTTGGGAATCCCATCAACGCTACGTATGCAAGCCTAGTTGAGAGTAAGTGATGTTCGCTGATTATCATCCGGATCTCCTTTACTTCTATTTTCTTTGACTTCATGCGCAGTTATTATTATATATGCGAAACTGAAGGTAATTATTTTCAAGTAATTTTTAGTCATGATTATTTATATGCTCATAATATTTCGATGATTTAGAAAAACACTAACCAAAATAAATTTTATTTCCGTATTTTTTTTTCGACAAAATTTCGTGATAGAAAAAAACCTTATTAAGTAAAGCATTTTGTTTCGGATGTAATACGGACAGTAGTAAACAGTTAAATCAAATTAAAATTGATCGTTTACTAATAACCTTATTTCCCGCTCACAGCAATATATTATGCTGGAATATCCCGTTTATCTCCAAGGCACACCTGAGGATAACCCGTCGGATATCTCGTAAGGAGGAAATTCGTATATCCCAGGGATACCGCCAATATACCTATGGGACGCTTATGGGGTATGCAAGTGTTCAGAGAAGGATATTAAAATTTGTATGTAAAACCGACTTGGGACATTTCAATATCACTTAAACATCCCATAGGTATCCTGTAGATACTCCTGGAATATCCCAAGTTCCGGCTTGCGGGATATCACCATCAAAAAGTAATAATTGTAAGATAATTCAGTCATATTTAGAGTTTTAAATTCTCGAGAATTCAAGTTGGGGAAATAGATAAAACGACAGAATTTAAAAGAATTTAATCGAATCTATGAATTTTAAAACAATCGGTATTAATTACGTTATTTACAGAGTTAAATATGACTCGCAGCAATAATAGCATATCCCATCTATCTCCCAGGTTTTTCCCAGGGATAATTCGTCGGATATCCTATCAGGCAGAAATTGAGAGATTTCCAGGATATTCGGGATGCCTACGGGTCATTTCTGGGATATTCAAATGGGATCGAATGGGATATACCGGTTTTTCATACGACTGTAACGGAAGTTATTTATTTCTACAAATATACTTATGTATAAAAACACAAAAGAAGTTTTATTGTAAATACTGAACATTTTTGGATCGTCGTCATAAATTCTTATTGAATTTATCTACCGGTTATCGTTTTTGTAGCATTCTCATTTTCGTGATGTTCTCAAAGGAATTAAAACGACGAGAACTCTAAATCCAGTAGCCAGTAACACTTCTATATATACTAGAAGTGTAACACAGTAACTTTGACTTAAAAAGTCCTCAAAAGTCCCCTGATTATGGATATCAAGGTTACTTTTTTGAAATCTGGTGCAACAGTTTTTTAAACAATTACATTATTTTTTCAGAAACAAATTAGGGTTGAGACTTGACCGGGAGCTTGAGAGGACATTCATAAGCCACAAGGCCCAATTCCTGCCATTTTTTTACCCCACCCTCCCCCCATGTAGTCCACCGTGACATTCCTGTCGGACCCCCCCCCCCCCCCCCCCCCCCCCCCCCCGGATGATACATGGTTTATGGAAGGACATTTTATGTATTTGGTTGGATATATATTTTTTTCTTATTGAAGAATTAATCTTTCTGGCTTAAAAATCTGCTATTTGGCTTGAAATTGATTTATTTTGTAATATTTTTTGAATGATTGTTTTCAGTAAACATTTTTTGTCTTCTGACCATGCATTTTTGTAACGTCTAAGTGTAAAACCACGTGGCTTGGATTCGGACCCCCCTTCCCCCCAAAAGAAACACGTGGTTTATGGATGACCCCTTATTGACCGGAAAATCCAAGAAATTACCAGGAATTAAATTTAAAAACCGGAAATTTATTTCTGATTGCAGAAAAATTAAAGTTTTCATTATTTTAATAATTTTTTTCTATTTAGAAAAGTCATTGCTTCTGTATCTGCAATCGCAGATTTTGTGGATTATCTCAGTTTACTATAATTGAATTACAATTTATTATTATTATTATCCCTGTTCGA
The DNA here is from genome assembly GCF_010883055.1 of Belonocnema kinseyi. Taxonomy (NCBI): domain Eukaryota; kingdom Metazoa; phylum Arthropoda; class Insecta; order Hymenoptera; family Cynipidae; genus Belonocnema; species Belonocnema kinseyi. The sequence goes on along the minus strand of NC_046657.1, from coordinate 115,160,701 downwards.
AGTCAGAATTTGTCCCAATTTTAAAGTTCCTTCTTCTAAATTATAGATAAATTGGTTCAAGTTGAAAGTTGATTCAGCTATCTATTGATTCCTATTTTAGTTGAAAACTCATCAGGTTGCTTTAAAATTAATTCCTTCAAATGAAAAGTTGAATGTCTATTGTCTGCGAATGGATCCTCCTTTTGTTATAAATGATTTTTTTGGTTTGAGATTCATCATTTTAATAACAAACTCATTTTTTTGATTAAACTATGAGCTATGTTATTGAAAACTTCTTTTTTCTTTAGATAAAAAAGAGTTTATTTTTATGAAAAATTAACTATTTTGTTGAGATTAGTTGAGATTGTTGAAGTTATTATTTATTTGAACTGAAAGTGTAACTATTATTGAAGTTTGGTATTCCATAATTTTAGTTAAAAATTTATCTTTTTGTTTCAACATTCATGTTTTGACTATAAATTTAATTTTTCAATTTTTGATTGGCAAAATTATCTTTTCTGTTGAAAATTCATCTTTTTTCGTAGAAATTAATCTTCTTGGTTGAAACTTTAGCTATTTGTTTAAAAATTCTACTATTCTAATTCATCATTTTAGTTAAAAATTCATCGTCTGGAAAGTGATCTTTTAACTGAAAATTTAACTTATTCCAGTTGAATATTTTATAGTTGAAGTTGAAAATTCATCTGTTCGGCTGAATATTAATTTTTTTACCTTAAGTTTTAATTACTTAAGTTTTGGTTGACAATTTATCTTTTTTAGTAAAAATTAATTTTTTATTTGATTGAAAATTTAACTATTTTAGTTGAACACTCATTGTTTTAGCTAAAAATTATAATATTTTTTTTTAAATTAAAAATTGAACTAATCCAGTTAAATATTCATCATTTTAGTTGAAAAGTCATCACTTAGGTTGACAATTTAACTAGGCCAGAACAGCGCTTTAGCCACCGGCGGTTTAATCATTTCTAGAACTGCGGGCCCTCGTAATTTCTTTGGGGGGGGGGGGGGGGGGGGGGGGGGGGAGCAAGAGCAGCTGCGAGCTACCTGCCAAATAAATTTAAAAAATCTAAAATCTTAAATTTAAAATTACAGCTGGGATAGACAAAATATTATTTTGCATTTAATTCTTTATAAGGCTATAGTTAAAAAATTATTTGAATTAACGCTCAGGGTACGGACTATAAAAGTGTTACTTTCGTATGGACAGTGGCTTAGCCAGGATTTGGCAATCGGGGCCAAAATTAGGGGAACAGTGTAAGATATAAAATTTCCAAATATCATATTTATTATTATATTATTTCTATTTGAACATGAAATTTGTAAAGGTTTAATTAATATTGTATTCAGTCTAATAATGACAATAATATTAGTAATAATAGTTCAATGAGGTATAGTATTATTTTATATTTTAATGTTTTTAATTATATAATAAATAATACAGTAATATTAACTAAATCTGCTATTCGGCTAGTTCAGTGTACAATTTTTTTCTCCAAAGAAATTTGATAGACATTAAATTATCCAATATCATTGAGAAATACATTAGCGTTTATATGAACATTTTCTGAATTTCCCAAATTTAAATTTTCCTCATTGATTGCTTCAGCACGAGGTTTTTTCGTTACGTAGTTCCACGTGAATGCGCCAGCAGTTCGCTTGCATGACATTGTGTTGTGTACAAATACAAACTGAGATTATTTTAATTTGTAAATATTGAGTATTAACATGTTCGTCTGTTTGCTGGTGTTCACTCTACTGATCCTTCTCGACACAATCCCTATGACTGACAGTATAAAAGTGTCTACTTTCAAGCAAACAGGACCCGTGACGTAACTGCATTCGTGTAGGCCCCACCGCAGAAATGTTCAGGAGGCCCCTCTTATAAAATTAAAAAGCAAACAGCCTGTAAATATAGCTGAAATAGATTTGAAAAAATTAAATATCTCACATAGTTCTTTTTATAGTATATTAAAAATTATATTTTATTTTAGACAATTTATGTCATAAATTATACATAGTCCTGACTTGAAAATTAGTATATTGCACCGTTAAAAAAATTATCTGCACGTTGTTTCCATCATCAAGTTCGATTGTCAATAGAAATATATTTAAAAATCTGCTTTGATTCATTCTATTCCGTGAATAGGATTTTATAATTTTTAATTTGTTGCACGTCCCTTAGCAAGCTGCTATTCTGTAACATGCAGAGTTAAATAAATTCTTAAGGGATTACCTCTGAAAAATGGCTTTCCATGAAGCTGTATTTAATTAGTAAAGTGCGGAGAACATCTTTTACTGTTGAAGTCTTATTGAACCCGTTACTATTTAAAAATGGGATTAAGTTGATGACCTGCAAGGGAAATTCTTTTGTGAAATCCTCATGATATCGAATCTGTAATTTCTCTGTAAACTACGTATTCACAATGTCTAATTAGACCGTAGACACCTTAAGGTGTGATTGAAGACATTGATTTTTTTTAATTCTTCACTGATATCAAAATGATTCTTACGATTTGCTTTCCGTTTTTCTACAAAGACTGGTTCAATACCCTATTTTTCAGATAGTTGTGTAGCTTCTTCCTTACAATTTTCATACTCAAGTCTGTACTTTTTCGAATGTTTCCTTGCAGTGTTTAAGATTTCAAGTGCACGACTTAAATCTATACTTTCTGCTTGAAGCAATTTTAATTAAACATTTACTTCGTTTAGTATATTGGAAAGCATTGTGCACATCATTATAAATTCAAACTTCATCACATTTAAACAAAATTATAGCTGTTTATAGCTGCATTAATCCATAAGGTTACGTTTTTTCATTAGCCGAGAAAATTTCGGGATATTTCAGATGTGTAAAAAAAAGAATCTAGCCAATTTTTAATAAAATTTGTTTATTTGAGAAGAAATTATACAATTTTATCGAAAATTTAAACTAGTTTAGAAGATTGTTATGACCGTTCAAACCTTAAAAAAATTTAAATATTTAATAAATTTTCAGAAATCTTTAAAAGTATTAAAATGTTTTTTTATCTATATTAAAATTAAAAAATTCGGAAATATCTTTTAAACTAACTTAAATTACACCTAAAATTGTCTTCAAATCTTCGAGATTTGTTTCTGCTCATTTTGTAAATTTTCTGTGATGTTTTAAAATCGTTTGAAGTATTCTTTTAAATTGAAAATTGTTTTTAAAAAATGTTAAAAATGCGAAATTAAACATAATATTAAATGATTTTGATTTCGAATTTCTATAATTTAAATAAATAATTATTTAAAAATGCACAAGAATGTAAACAATTGAAATCAAAATGTAATTTTGCCACTGGTCGTAAGGGGCCTCCTCACTTTCGCGGTGATGAAGTTATGCCACTGAAGAGAACATTTCTGCTTTCCTTTCAAATCTATTTAATTAAACTTTGTGCTGAGAAACTCGTTTGCGAAAATGGATACTACTTTTATTTTACAATGAGTACCATAAATTACCTGCCGTGTATGCTCTTTTATAAACTGCAAGAAATTTTGGTTTTAGCGTTTAGGAAAATAGATTCAAAATGCTAGTTTTTATTGCGGTTCCTTTGTGTGAAGATTTTCTATAGAAATATTTTCAGGCCACAAGTTTACATTATTATGGTTCACATTTTGTGTTTCAGAAATGAATAGTTTTATTAGGATTCTGGAAAATTTCTATTAGGGACACGAGCAGTCGTCAGTTCCTCCACGGCTACCTGCGTACCCTTCCCCTTCCATTGTGAAGCGACACTACCCCTCACTCGATTCGAAGTTACTCCAGACCCTCGATGCTACGTCTGCCGTTAATAAGAAGCACTAAGAAAGGTGGTTCTGGTCCTAAACTTTAATAATTATAAAAAAAGGCAAACATAATTATTTACAAAAAAAACTTTTCATGATTATACAAATTTAGGACCAGACCCACCATTCTTAGTGCTTATTGTCTAGTATCCCAAATTTTCAACTCGATGTGGCGTTTCGTGTGAATGCACTTTAGGAAATAAAAAAAGTGGCGGTGAAGTAGGAGTCTGGTCACGTGATCCACTCATCACATGGCCTTAAATATAGAAAACTAGATTAATTCCAATATAATAAAGAATAAATATGATATATGAACATTTTATGGACGATAAATCATGAAAATTTCCACATTTGATCAATTATATACATACAATTCAATACAATTATAAATAATAGATAAATAAAAACAATAAATACAATTTTCCACTTTTTAAGTTATGGTGGATTAATAATTGTTTCAAGTTCACGAAAGTGTTTGTACAAGTTATTATTATTATTATTATTTATAAAAATATTCTCTAACAATGATTCTCGCATGTTGCAGTTTTTTCTAAAAAGTTCACTTTTGGTCCACTTTTAAATTGCAATGAGATAACAATTAACTTAAGTTAACAAACGTAAGTGTTTCAAGAAGTTATTATTTTGTAGAAATTGTTGATGTACGTTGTTCGCTTTAGGGTCAGGTGAATTGATATCAATTGTTTCACACGTTTCGGCCCACAATGGAGGCCCTCATCAGTGAGTTTTAATCAATTTTTGGAAAGCACATAATGTCTTGTAGGTACGAAGTTTTACAATTGGAAGTGTGCTTCTTTGGCTAATATCTCAGTTTTTAAATTATACACATTCTTTAACTTAAAATTTGAATTTACTTTAATTTTATTGATAACTATTGATAAAGCATTCAGTATCATTAAAACAATGTCTTTTAACGAAATACAACATTAATGCAAAAAAATTACAATGTAGTAGTAAAATTTGTTAAGAAATTTTTTTAAAGTTGTCAGAGAACATTGCAGTCCCTTGAGAATTGCCCTATAGCAAAAATATTAAATATTAGGCAACTTTGTAGTTCAATAATTATGTAAGTATTCTTTAAAAAATGTTCTTTTTCTTATCGACAAAAAGTTTATTTTGAAAGGCGAACAATTTTTCTTACTTTTACAAAAATAATTGCTATGATAAAAGAAAATGTATATCCTACTTTTACGAATTCTTTAGATACAATGTTTAATTTTAAAAGCAGAATTATATAATTATATAACTACAATGTTCTTTTTTACAAATTTATTTTTTACTACAGTCTGATTTTGGAAATGCTTTCTTTCATAGAAATAATTTTAAAACAGAAAACTTAGTACATTTCAATTTGAAAAATTGAAATTATGAACATTTTGAAATTTATGAAAACTCACTGATAAGGATCGCCATTATGTGCCAAAACGTTTAAAACGACTCCATTCTTTTCAATTTATCTGCCTCTAAAGCCAACAATGTACATTAACAATTTCTACAAAACTAAGTTTTGAGGCTCAATAAAATCCCGATGAGGAGCTTATGAAAATTTAATATTCTAATTGAAATTGTTGAGAATCTATATATATTAGCGATTATATACTCAAACTCGTCAAAAAGTCAGAAATTTCGTCGGCCTATTAGAATTTTTAATCAAGGTATAGGCGTGGAAATGGGTAATTTAAAAGACAAAGGCATTATCTTTATGGGGGATATAACATCGAGGGCTTGAAGGAACTTCAAATCCAGTGAGGGGTACTGTCGTTGCGCAGTGGAAGGGGAATGTTTCGCAGGTAGCCGTGGAAGAAAAGATGATCGCCCAGGGACACACCTCATTAAGGGCATGTGACACAGCTAAATACCTATATTACCGACCACAGTTTTTCAGTTCACTGAATGTTTTTTTGAACCTAGGAACTTTTTTGCAAATAAAATATCGAGCTAAAACTTTGGGAAATGTATTAGAGTACAATAAAGTACGTTTAGGTACTGCATTTTGGTAGGAACTTCACTGAAAATTATTTCATCTTTTTTCTGAACCTCGACATTTTTTGAACGTTCGAACTTTTTTTATACATGAAATATCGGTCTCAAACTTTGAGAAATGCAAGAGCCGAAAGACAACTACGTTTAAGTACAAAGCTTAATAATAAAAGATGTAAAAAAATATATTTCAACAATCAATTCCAACGGCATCAGCCGGTACCGTTGTACACGAAAATACGAAACCTGACGGCCACTACGCGAGGCTCTAGAGGGTTTGTATTTTCGTGTACAACGTTACCGGCTGATTCCGTTGGAATTGATTGTTGAAATATATTTTTTTACCTCTTTTATTATTAAGCTTTGTACTTAAACGTAGTTTTCTTTCGGCTCTTGCATTTCTCAAAGTTTGAGACCGATATTTTATGTATAAAGAAAGTTCGAACGTTCAAAAAATGTTGAGGTTCAGAAAAAAGATGAAATAATTTTCAGTGAAGTTCCTACCAAAATGCAGTACTTAACGTACTTTATTTTACTCTAATACATTTCCTAAAGTTTTAGCTCGATATTTTATTTACAAAAAAAGTTCTTAGGTTCAAAAAAACATTCAGTGAACTGAAAAACTGTGGTCGGCAATATAGGTATTTAGCTGTGTCACATGCCCTTAAGTCTGGTCTACAATCGCCGCAAATAGCTCGTTGCGGCGCCGCAAGACTCGGCGATGCGATGCGGCATCGTAGCGCAAGGAATAGCCGCCTACAGTGGTCGCGAGTAGCGCTATTGCGGCAGCCAATCAGAGCTTACTGACAAATGAACTGTTTTCTCGTCGTGCTTTGGCAGTCCAATAATTTTTGCCTCTACAATGGATGCCTCTGACCCGCAATTTGCTCTTTTGCAGTTTTTTTCTTCAATTTTAAATGCTTTTAAATGTTTCTCACATAATACACAACACCAACAAAAAAATTCCAGGCATATGCAAAACAAAATCACTCGAACTCAGTGTCGACGATGCCACAAACGTGTGGCTGTACGAGGTTATGTGATGAAACGCTCTGATTGGTCTTCTGATATTCGACGCCAGATCACGCGAGACGGTTGCGGCGCGAAAAGTTGAGTTGAACCAACTTTTCGCTCTCGGTGACTTCGCTTGCTTGCGGTGCCGCAACGGGCTGCCTGCGACGGTTGGAGACCTGACTTTACCTGTTAGAGTGGGCGGGGAAGTAGTTTAGGAAGGTATATCGGATAAACAGAGGACTGAGATGGCATACAAAAAGGAAGTAGATACGCCTCTTCCATCGTTAGGGTGGTCCAACA
>NC_046657.1:115152563-115153572 GCF_010883055.1 Belonocnema kinseyi | reverse complement strand
TGGCTACGTACATGGGTTAGTCTAACCCGGAAACTTTGAGCGACTGTATATTGGGCTGTATATCGTCAATTGAAACCATTTTTTTCCATCAGTCGGAAATGTATTCAGAAATACGACGGTTTTATTAGACTTGCGTTATTATTTTATCTAACAAAGTTATGGCAGTAGTAAATTTTGAAAGCTGTACTTTAAAATGGCTGCGTTGGATTTTCGATTTTCTTAACAACATTTTTAAAATACGAAAGTAAGCGTTTTTTGGTGTAGTGACAAAACTTGATACAATTGATTTATCATAAATACCGTGAAAAGAAACATATTTTACAATTGAAAAAATAATTGTTATCGATTTTATTGATGAGTATAACATGAATAAATAACAGAAATGGCTTACTTTTTTTTAATGCAATAAATTAAATACTATTACAAGTTATTTGTGCACTCGCAGCATATATTAGCTACATACTCCTTGCATATGGCCTTGTCACACCATAAGCACTTATAAAATTTGTGTGGTTAAGAGAACTGGAAAACACATTGCAGAATTTCTGTTTAGACATTTTATTGTCAACAAATTCGTCTCTGACATCCATTTCCACCGGTAATGTAAGAAGAGTAGCATAACTCACGGGAAATAATATGCACTCACAGGCGAGTTGTGCTAGCCTTCGTATAGAGCATCATTATATTCAATATAATATTATCAAAATAAATTAAAAATAATGTAATTATATAAACCAGTATACTGTATTGCAGAAAATGCTTATAAAAAGACAATTTTCAATTTTCACAAATAACGGATTTTATCGCGATCCGTACGAACTGGGTGTTAATCACCCAAGTTCAATTTCTTTTAACTTAATTTGCACACCAAGCGCAGATCAGTGATCCCAGAACTGAAATGAGATGTGGTCCAATACTATAACAGGGCTATGTCCGTGTGAATATAGTAGGAGACGCTGTAAATGACTGAGTTGCGCGCGCAACCCATTTCTCCTCTTCTGAATTTGAA
>NC_046657.1:115151190-115152463 GCF_010883055.1 Belonocnema kinseyi | reverse complement strand
ATGGTAAAAAGCCTCAATTAAAGTATTTGAGAGTTTTCGGATCTACTGTTTACATTCACAATAAAACTAGAAAAACAAAGTTTGATGATAAGTCTTTTAAAGCTATTCTAGTAGGGTATGAACCGAATGGATACAAAGTGTGGGATGTGGAAACTGAAAGATTCATGATAGTTAGAAATGTCATTGTTGATGAGACAAATTTTTTGAAGTCCAGGCAAATAGGAAAGCCTGAAGGGGTTAATTCTGAAAACTCCCATGATAAAACTGATATATCTGATAAGTTGCCAAAATCAGTAGTAGAGTCTCATAAATCTGATATTGAGAAATCAGATATTTGAAAAGAACGGGTTGAAAGGATACCTCATAAATTGGCAAAATTAGATCAAAATTCTAATAAATCTGTAATAGAAACAGATATGGACATAGAACCTTTATCACAAGATAATCCAAGTAAAATTCAATTATCCTCTGAGACTAGAAAGAGTGATAGACTTACAAATTAAACCTCCTATTTCTTATAATGAAGATGATTTTCCAGACGATTATCTCATGTGTGCTCAGTCCGTTGTATGCAAAATCCCTACTTCTTATCATGAAATTCAAAATAGAGATGATAAAATTCATTGGGAACAAGCCATTAAAGAAGAAATTAATTCCCTTTTAATTAATAAGACCTGGTCATTAGTAACAAAACCTGAAAATAAAAATATTGTAGATTTTAGATGGGTATTTACTATTAAAAATGATGAATTTGGAAACCCATCAAAATGTAAAGCTCGTGTTGTTGCTCGAGGTTTTAGCCAGGAATATTTAACTGATTATAACGAAACTTTTGCTCCAGTTGCTAGAATTACCAGTTTCAGGTTTATAATGGCTTTTGCAAATCAATTTAATCTTTAAGTACATCATATGGATGTAAAAACAGCATTTTTAAATGGTATATTGAATGAAGAAATATATATGAAAGTTCCTGAGGGAGTTCCATGTAAAAATAATCAAGTTTGTAAGTTACATAAAGCTATATATGGGTTAAAACAAGCAGCTCGATGCTGGTTTGAATTTTTTGAAAAAGCTTTAACAGATAAAGGTTTTCGAAATTCAGCTGTTGATCGTTGTATAAATATTTTGTATCGAGGAGAAGTATCCAAAAATATATATGTGGTACTATATTTGGATGATCTTGTGATTGTTACTGCTGGTGTTGAGACAATGGAAAGTTTTAAAAATTATTTAATGAAACAATTTCGCATGGTAGATTTAAAAGATATTAAAC
>NC_046657.1:115149484-115151090 GCF_010883055.1 Belonocnema kinseyi | reverse complement strand
ATTTTTATTTATAAATCCAAACTCAAAAGTCTTATATACGAATTGACAATTTTGAAAATCCAACGGTGTAACAAAACAGTTTCATTTTCAACTAAAAAAAAACGAAGTTTCAACGTAATCCTTAAATTTTTAACGAAGGAGATAAATTTTCATTTAAAATTATGAATCTTCAACAAAAAAAGGCTTACATTTTTTTATTAAAAACTGTTGAACTCATCCAAACAGAAAAATTTTTCACAAAACAGTTGAGCTTTCAGTCTTTAACTAAAATGATGAATCTTCAAAAAAAAATCTAATTAACACAATAAATAAATTTTCAACCCAAAAGTTTACTTATCAACAAAATAAACTAATTTTCTATCAAATAATTGGTGTTTTAACTAATACAATGTACATAATAAAGTTTCAACCAAAAATGGAATAGTACAATTTCCAGATAAAAACTGTGCTAAAAAATGGAATTGAACAAAAAAAAAAACAAATTTTCAACAAAATTGTTAAATTTTCAAGGGAAAAGTTGAATTTTTGACCAATAAGATTAATGTTCTATAAAAAAACGATTTTCCAACTTAACCAATATGTACGATTAATTTGTAATCAATCATATAATAGTTACATTTTCAGATAAAGATAAATAATTTTGAACAAAAAAAATTAATTTTAAACAAAGTTGTTAAATTTTCAACCAATCAGATGAATTTTCGAGTAAGAAAATTGATGATCTACAAAAAAAGACAAATCTTAAACAAAATACATGAATTTTTAAAGAAATTATTTCATTTTAAAGTAAAAAAGACGAATTATCTACAAAAAGTTGAATTTCTTAATCGAAAAATATGAGTTTTCAATGAAAGAGTTAAACTTTTAACCAAATAGTTAAATTTTCAACCATAATTAAAAAACCTTGTTAAAAAAACGTTTTTTTTTACAAAGTAGTTCAACTGTTAGTGAAATAATCGACTTTTAAACCCAAGGAAACTTACAGTTGATATTTTAACCAAACAATTGCATTTTCGACCAAAAATGATACATTTTCAACCAAAAAGATTAAATTTATATTAAACAAGGTCAATTTCCAACAAAAAACATGAACTTTCAACGAAATTATTTAATTTTAAAAACAAAAAGAGTATTTCCACCCAAAACTTATGGTTTTAATTTTAAACAATATATTTCCATTTACAACAGAACGACTTACAACCAAAAAATATTTATAGTTGATAATTCAACCGAAAAATGTAATTTTTAATCAAAAAGTATAAATTTTCCATAAAAAAATTTAATTTCTGCAAAGAAAGACGACCTTTTAACAAAACACTTTATTTCTTAACCAAAAATGGTATTCATTAATTGTCAGTATCAAAAATGTATTTTCAATGAAAGAGATGAACCTTCAAATAAAAATTAAAAAAAAAGTTTTAAGTAGTTTAACTTTTGATAGAAAAGAGGACTTTTTTTACAAAATAGTTACATTTTCAACAAAATAATTTTTCAATCAAATAATTGAGTTTTTATCCAAACGAGATGAATTCCAAAATCGCTAATTTCTTTAAATTCTTTGAAATGCGGATCAAGATATAAATAAGACTATTATAATATAACATAA
>NC_046657.1:115147357-115149384 GCF_010883055.1 Belonocnema kinseyi | reverse complement strand
AAACGTATCACCAATATCACATTCATACACTATACACACTTAAATCATGGTTTACAGTTTATGTTACTGAGATTACGCATAGCTCTTGAAGCTTTATTCTAAGCATCTTAGAATTGAAGAACACACACGACTTATAACATATCATTTTCATTACTCTGAAATGTAGATTATATTTTGCTCTATATACATATATACAATAGTTGAAATAATCCAACACTTTCGTTGAAAATACATTTTTGATACTGACAATTAATCAATACCATTTTTGGTTAAGAAATCATGTGTTTTGTTAAAAGGTCGTCTTTCTTTGCAGAAATTAATTCTTTTTATGGAAAATTTATACTTTTTGATTAAAAATTACATTTTTCGGTTGAATTATCAACTATAAATATTTTTTGGTTGTATTCATGTATTTTGTTTAAGATTTGTCTTTTTTTGTAGATCATCAATTTTCTTACTCGAAAATTCATCTGATTGGTTTAAATTTAACAACTTTGTTTAAAATTAATTTTTTTGTTCAAAATTATTTATCTTTATCTGAAAATGTAACTATTATATGATTGATTACAAATTAATCGTATATATTGGTTAAGTTGGAAAATCGTTTTTTTTTTATAGAACATTAATCTTTTTGGTCAAAAATTCACCTTTTCCCTTGAAAATTTAACAATTTTGTTGAAAATTTGTTTTTTTTTTTCTTGTTCAATTCAATTTTTTAGCACAGTTTTTATCTGGAAATTGTACTATTCCATTTTTAGTTGAAACTTTATCCTGTACATTGTATTAGTTAAAACACCAATTATTTGATAGAAAATTAATTTTTTTTGTTGAAAAGTAAACTTTTGGGTTGATAATTGATTTTTTAAATTTGTATAGTTTTTAATAGTTGTTTATAATGGCTTGTCCCAGATCTGAATTATATTTTTTTTTCAAAAAATCTCTGATCTAATTCAGAAATAGATACTCGTACAATTGCTTTGAAAAATTTCCTGTTCCAATTCAAAATTCAGGATGAAATTAGAAAATTCAAAATTTTAAATCTGAAAATGATTTTTTTGAGGTGGAAATCTTTTGAATTTTAAACTTTTAAAACTGAAGCTTGACAAATTTTTAATGCAGAAATATTTCATTTAAACGCTCAATAATTCATACGTATAAAACACAAACTTTTAACAATTCAGTAAGATTATTTTAAAATACGAAATTACCATTTTAAAATTTTTATGACTTTAACATTTTAGAGATTTCTGGTTAAAAAATACAAATAACGCTATTAATATTAAGGTTCAAAATGATAATAATTCAAAAAAATTTTAGTTCGTAACATTAAAAATTGAACGATTAAATTAATTTTTTAACTAAAAACTTTTTAAAATAAAAGTTACATTGTTTTTATTTTAAGTTGTTCCAGATTAATATTTTTTCATTGTTATTTAGATATAAAAATTTTAGTTTACCAATTGAAAATGTTAGAAATTAACTTACTATCAAAGTAATTGAATTTTCAACTAAAAAAAAAAGAGAATAAGAAATTTCCAACAAAATAATTACATTTTTAACTAAAATGATAAATCTTCAACAAAAAAAGTTTGAATTTTTAATTAAAAACTGTTGAACTCATCCAAAAAGATATTAATTTTACACAAGAGTTGACTTTTCAGTCAATAAGGATTTTTTTTAAATTGTTGAATTTCAAAGACAAAAAGATTATTTTTTTAGAAAACAGTGTAAACTTACTTTTAAACGGAATAATTCAAGGACTTCTGGTTAAAAAATATAAATTTACTTTCAATGCTTTGAATTGAAGAATGAATAAATAAATTTTTTAATGTTAAAGACTGAATCATTTTGATCAATACAAATGGATTTATTGCAATTCTTTTTTAATTGAAAACTTTATAAATTATAAATTGAATTCGTGTATTAATGAGTGGAAGCTTCTAATGTGTCCCCTAAGGGTTTACATTTTTCTTACACCTTTTCTATTCCTTTACACACCCTCCACACACTTACTTGGTGGTGGAAGG
>NC_046657.1:115146250-115147257 GCF_010883055.1 Belonocnema kinseyi | reverse complement strand
TTCAGTTATGGTCCTTATCATACGCTCTGATACACCATTTAATTGAGGGGTTCGTGGAACTGTCAAATGATAGCTAATACCTTTTTGCACACAGAATTCCTTGATCTCATTAGACAAATATTCCCTTCCGTTATAAATATACAAATTAACAATCTTTAAATTGAAATGAGCCTCACTTTTTGCAATGTAATCTTTAAATACAGAAAATACATCCGATTTATATGTAATTAAATACGTAACACAGTAATGAGTGCACTCATCAATAAAACACACAAAATAACTTTTATTGTCAATTGTTGGAGGAGTTATTGGACCACAAACATCTGAATGAACAATAAATAACGTACGTTTAACATGATTTTTATCTTTAGCCTTTTCAAAAGGTAATCTTGCTTATTTACCTTTTATACAAGCTTCACAGAAATTATCATTAGGAATGACTTGATCAATTTATCTAATATCAAAAATCATATATTTATTCTTTAATTCTAAAAATTTATATTTTCCCATGTGCCCCAATCGTTGATGCCATAATTCATAATTATTACATTTTGCATTATACACTTGAATATTAGAATTACCCTTTTTCAAATTCATTGTAAAATCAATACCTATTAAATTACCAATAGGCTTACTTTTTGCTATGATCTTACCACCATTTTTAATTTCAACTCCTTGTTGATTAAATATAATTGTCATTCCAGATTGTTGCACCTTTTTAACAGAAAGTAAGTTATGCGGGACTTCCGAACAGTAGTAGACATCCTCCAGGACTCCGTGTATACCTATATTGCTGATGACATTGAGTTTACCCTTTTTCGTTGCAGTAATGAAGGTTCCATTTTTTTGCTACTGAAATTTTCATTGGAGGCTGTAATTCAGTAAAATTTCCAGTTAGATCTTCCCTATTTACGAGGGTAGTTCAATAAGTCCTTAGAATGACCAACAGATGGCGCGCGAATCGCTCCAAATCATCTGTTTTCAGTCAGCACCACTCCCGACTAGAT
>NC_046657.1:115128501-115146150 GCF_010883055.1 Belonocnema kinseyi | reverse complement strand
TAGAACTCAGAAGAGGACTGAGTCTGGAATAGTCTCACTGTATGAAGGTCTAAATAATAATGTAAAATTATTTTGAAATGGTGATGGTCGGATTAGGTTTTTTCTGGGTTTTCCCTAATCCCTTGCACGAATGTTGGACCATTTGTAAATAGTTTTCCCAGGTAACACAATGAAGGTGCGTCTTTGCTTTTCTTATATGAATGATTGATTTTGAAAAATGATATTAAGTAGATTATTTTTGAAGGGGCGTGTTGGATTATTTCAACTATTGTATATATGTATATAGAGCAAAATATAATCTACATTTCAGAGTAATGAAAATGATATGTTATAAGTCGCGTGTGTTCTTCAATTCTAAGATGTTTAAAATAAAGCTTCAAGAGCTATGCGTAATCTCAGTAACATAAACTGTAAACCATGATTTAAGTGTGTATAGTGTATGAATGTGATATTGGTGATACGTTTCATCGTTAGTTCAAAATCAGATCTTGATGAGTAAAGACGTGCCTTCAAAGTGCTCTTCAGTAAATTGATTCTTTTAATTAAATACATTTGTTGTTGTTCATAACCTATTTTCTAATAGAAAGAGATGAACCTTCAAATAAAAAAAAAAATAAAAATTTTAAAAAAGTAGTTTAACTTTTGATAGAAAAGAGGATTTTTTTACATAATAGTTACATTTTCAACAAAATAATTTTTCAATCAAATAATTGAGTTTTTATCCAAACGAGATGAATTCCAAAATCGCCAATTTCTTTGAATTCTTTCAAATGCGGATCAAGATATAAATAAGACTATTATAATATAACATAATTATAATATTATCATTATTAATATACGTATATATTTATATATAATAGTATTAATATTTATATAATTTATATTTTATACATGAAATAACATAAACTCGAAATATACGTATATCAAGAGGCGCGCGATCTATTCAAATCATGAGAATCGTCAGCATCGAAATCTGAAAATATTAAAATCCCAATCTCCTGAATTTATTTCAAAGCAGTTAGCAGATAGATATATAAATAGAATCGCCGAAGTGCTCCGACCGGCAATCGTGCACCTTCGAGTTTTCAAATTCGGAAGAGGAGAAATGGGTTGCGCGCGCAACTCAGTCATTTACAGCGTCTCTCACTATATTTACACGGACATAGCCCTATCATAGTATTGGACCACATCTCGTTTCAGATCTGGGATCACTGGCGCAGACTGAAGTTGCCGACCGACGCTCCAAATGTTCGCACCTCAGAGACCTCCCTCCCCATTCCCGGTACGGACCTCAGCATCGACATCACTGCTTACGAATATTTAAACAAATGTAAATTATTTAAATAATTATTTTTTCGCAAAAAATGTAAAAAATAATAATATTTTCTGATGGAGATTAAATATTTTATCAATGCTTCAAGTAGTAAATTTCTGTAAAAATCTTTTTTTAGACAAGTTTACTTATTAATTATTTAATAATTGTAATAATTATTTAAATTATGTATTATTTATTTTCAAAATTTCGAAAAATTGAGACAGAGATGTATTTTTAATTTTTTTTTTAAGATTAGAACTTTAAAAATATTTTTTTTTCAGATTTTCATCACCATATTCGTAAGCAGTGAATGCAGAATACATCACTACACGCTTTTCGGAACTTCACACCCGGCAGAAAAAAACCTGGCAACGACAAGATTATTCCGTTGCCGGCCTCAGCAAAATTGCTCCATTGCCGGCACTGGCAAAATTTTTCCGCTGCCGGCGCCAGCAGGCTAAAATGTATTTATTGAAAGTAAATCTTTCGTTGAAAGTCCCAAGAAGAAACCACAACCTACTCATACATAAATGTCTATGAAAATAACAGTACTTGTAATCTCGAAAACAATTAGCAATATTCAATATTCACGGATGCAGTCGTCAAATGCAGTCAATTAAAACCTTCACTTCGCTTCATTTGCATAAATAAACAATTTATTCTTCAATTGCTTTTCAGTGAACATTTATATTTTACATTTGTCTACAAACAATCTTTTTCTTATTTATTCACTCTCCTTCTGAAAAATAACCTACAAAACAATGAGCAACCTGTGAAATGATAAATATACACTCATAACCTTACCATCCGTGACTAGGTTTAGTAAGGTTACGCCGCCAATTGGACACTTCTGGCATCATTCTCTAGCCTTTTGATACACGTACGGCCATCTTTCGAACACATTTTCCCACTGTGCACAAACTATACCTTATTAGGTAAAATGACATTTTGGTCAAATGAACTTTTGGCCAAGTGGATACCTACTGAAAATGTAGAGTAAAATAAATGCTCAGCATCCTCACGTGGTAGAGAGAGAAACAGATACATGTTCCGTCTGCAAGCAAGGGAGTTGTAAATAAATCATTACCATATGGTTTTGTATGTAGTTTTAAACAGAAAGTTCTATGTTTGATCATAAGAATAAATTTTTCTCAAAGAAAAAAGAGGGGGCCCTGTGTCTGTGACGTGCTTTAAGGGGACGAGGTCTGGAAATTGGACAAAATCAGATAAGCAGGGGGAGGAGTCTAAAATTCCAGAAATGTTACGGACGTCTTTTGCGGACGGCCCCTTGTTTATAACGCTCTAAATTGAAAACGGGTTGTTCCATGAAAAATGTATGAAGACATAAAAGTTCTTTTTTCCATGAAGTTTCCGAAAATAATTTTAGAATGTTTTTATCTTAAGAATTAATATTGTTGCATCAGATTTTGAGGAAGTAACTTTGATATTCATAATCAGGAGAGTTTTACGGCTGCTTAAGTACATAAAGAAGTGTCACTGAACCGCATAAGAAAACCTTATACATAAATGATCCCTATTCGAATTCTTTGCAACTAATCTCTTATGAGATATGAATTTATTGATTAAGTGTATCTTTTTTTTGTTGAGAAGAATGTAGTTTAATGATTTTTCACTTTTACACAAATATTCTGATCTGATTTTTTTTTGTTGGACCCAATTAACTGGACGTTTAAAAGTATTCTGGAATCCAAAATCCAAAAATAGACGAGTTTAGGGGTTAAAAACGATCAAATTGTTTGCAAAAATCATTATATGAAAAATTTAAGTAGATAATAGTTCTTCCCGAAAAACTACTCAGATTCACACAAAAACTTTTACATTTTTAATATAAAAATGTTATGATCAAACATTTTTTTCATACCTGCAGTTGTCAGAAAAATGTTGTTATGGCCAATGGGGAAGGAGGACGATTTTTTCCTGAAAAATTATCTGATTTTGTTATTATTTAAACAATTTGATCGAATATATGAGTCACAGAAAACTGAGATTTGCATTCAATTCTACGGGAAAAATTAAGTAGATATCAGGCGATTTATAAGTTCTTCCTCCACCCACTTTGTTATCCTTATATACAATATAGATGTGTCACGAAAATATCGAATGCATTGTTGTCGCTTTTTCTTAATGTCGATTGGATTCTAATGTGAAGTATAATTATTTAACCAAACATGAGTCAAAGTAACTTTATTTGTCAAATATCGATGAAAAGTTGTATTTTCACAAAAGGTGAAAAATTCCGATTGTTCAATATTAACATTGCATTATTTGAATTCAAATTGTTATTATTTAAAAAAATTAAAACTTACTCTGTAAGGTTAAGTTTTGCTTCTTCAATCACAAGTTGGAAGAATTTTTACAAATTTCACTTTAAATCGATATTTTGTATGTTTTCCTCATTTTCTCAGACGAATCTCTTTTGAGTGATAAAAATTGCTCAAAAATAGCTAGTATTCGTTATTCAAAGGCGCTTAAAAATATAAAAATAATTGTATGTATTCTATTTTATATTGTTTTTCTTAAGTTATCGAAAAAGTGCTTAAGCAAATAAAAATTATTTAAATTAATAGACTTTCTTAAACATTAGAATAAATGTATACAAATTATGTAATTATTCAACAAAAAGTAGCATAGGATACCTATTTGAGGAAAAAGGGATCACCTCTGACTCAGTTTTTAGAAATTTTAAAAATAAACCATAATTAATTGTTTGCATAATTACATCATGTTTTTAACCAAATTTACTACTCCAAACAATAAGCAACTATTATATTTAATTCAGAAAATACGATATTTGAATTCGAATTGTCTATTAGTAATTATTTGTATGCAAAAAGACGTCAGGAATTGTTGAGAATTCACAAGAATACGTAAAAAATGTAGTTTTTTAAAATTCTTTGGTCATATTTGGCCGTTATGGCCAAGGGCCATAACGAGGGGATGAGTTAACTTTTTCAAAAATGTCCCCCTGTT
The DNA here is from genome assembly GCF_010883055.1 of Belonocnema kinseyi. Taxonomy (NCBI): domain Eukaryota; kingdom Metazoa; phylum Arthropoda; class Insecta; order Hymenoptera; family Cynipidae; genus Belonocnema; species Belonocnema kinseyi. The sequence continues at coordinate 115,141,844 of NC_046657.1, read as the reverse complement.
ATTTAAATAAAAATGGAAACTTTTTTGGGCAGACTTGCGTTCTAGAGTAAAAAAATGTTGCAATGGATTTTCAAGTACCCTCATAAAATTCTGTATGACTGTTTTACTAAAAACGTTTGAACCTATCTAGAAACAACCATTTTTTACATTCTCTTCATTTATGATTGAGAAAGTATAAGAATTGTCCGAAATTTGACACCACAGTTATTTGTCATAAACAAATTTTGGATTTTCTTGGAAAATCGAAAATTCAAATTTTGATTGCACAAAAAATAATGAAAAATCAAAAATTCCATTTTGTGCTCAAACAATGTAGGATACGAAAAAAGGTGAAATAACAAAAATGTTCATCCCAAGAAAGATCTAAAATTTCGTTAAGAATCACTTCTTGATAGGACGCGTACTTTTTGTTTTATTCGTGAAAAGAAACATATGAAAATAAATAAAAAATATACAAATTTTGGATAAACGACGAAAGTTACGAAAGAAAAGATTTAACAAAACTTGTTTACAAATGTCTTTCGAAAATCGAGCGCGCAGCGCGAGTGTCACGATAAGAATGTGTTTCTCAATGCCTACAGAGCTTTGAGAAACTTAATGTTTGACTATGCTTAATTAAGGGGGTATCCCTATATAGATAGCGAAAAATGGAAGAAAACATTGGGAATTTTTTCTAACAAAACTACACAATGTTTCGATCTCAAATTTGGACTGATATTTATTGACGTTTAATTACCAAAAGGAGAATGTTTGACATTATTGTAATAATTTTTGTCTTGCGAAATGTTAAAGAATAAATGTCAGTTCGGTAAACTTTAATAACGCAGATTAAATTTTCCAAATGTACAGTAAAGATTTTCAAAAGTAATCATTAATGCACGTGGTGTAATTATTGAAAACTATTCTGTCAAACGTTCAGGAGAAATTGGATAAAGTTTCATGCTTTTTGAGTAATGTTTGCAGTGTAAAGTTAAGCAAAATTTAAATTATGCACTGACAATAATGCCCTCAAAATCGGTTACAGAATGATAAATTTCGGTTATTCTTTCTAGGTAAAAAATGCATTATTTACTTAAAAGTTTGGTAAAGTTTTAAATGGATTCTAGAGAAAAATTAATTTTGGTTATGTTATAATCTCCTGTATACTTGATGAAAGTTTGTCCATTGTAAGCGAGCTTCTCATTTTTTTACTTTAGACTTTATTCGACAGTTTAGTAAACCGATAGTCAAGCAGTATCTTTCATCGCCTCCACAATCTTTCAGGATCGTATGCAAGTACTGAGAACCTCGAAGATATTCACCAATTTTCTAATTTGGAAAAAGGTGTTAAATTTTTAAATTACTAAAGACCTCATTGTCTTTTTATGTTATTTAATAAATATTAGTTTGTAAGATTGTAAAATAAAATAAGATTCCATTAAAGTAGGAAATTAAAAATGTAATTACCACAGAATCGAAGTTGACGCTCCTGATATAAGCCTGAGTGCTGCCATTTTAGTGGTTTTTGGCATGTTAAAGGTTTCCCTTCCCTTCAGGTTTTCATTCTCTTGGAATGAAAAAATTGTTTTCCACGTATTTAGTGGGAAAAACTGGGTTCAATTGATTTATGAAGATATTTATTATTTGTAAGAAATGAAAATACGTAATAATCAGTTGAATGGATAAGGCTGCATAGGTGAAAATTAAATTTTTGACAATTGCTCAACAATGATAAATTTTGTATTCAAGAGAATAAAGTATATTTCTATAAAATCTTACAAAAAATGTAGTATCGGCGAAGTCCAATGAATCTAGCCACTCCTTCGATTTAGAATTCAAATGATAAAATCAAAATTTTAGTTGAATAATACGGCACCATTTAATTAAATTCAAACATAAATCAAGTTAATTAATTATTAGCAAAAATTACTCAGACAAATTAATTGAATTTTTTATATCTTGTAAATTGGTACTTATTCAATTTGGAAGAATTAGAAATTAAAACTTGACTTATTATCTTAAAAATCATTCAAATTTAAGAATATTTATTCATACATCTTTAAAATTAAAAAGTTTTTAATTTTTCAAATTAAACGTTGAAAATTATGCACGTTTTACCATTAAAACAGTTTAAATTCTGATGAGACACATTACAAATTTCTTCAATTTGGAAGATGCAGGGTTGAAAACTTAAGTTTAGATCTTCAAAATTACACAGAAAAACGGTGGTGTTAAATTTGTTGCAGCTCAAATTTCATTTGTCTCCCAATCAGCATTTGAAACAATTTTCAAGTCTCAAATGTATTCCTCTGAACGTAGGTGGCACATCTGGGCAACTAGGCGAAAGTATCATTTGGTGACTGAATTTTGGCTCAATGCCGAGAGTTGTGGAGTGCTGAACCGCGCTGTCAGCCACCTGAACGCCTGTCAAAGCAACTATTCGCATTGCGATATTAGAATAAATAATTGTTAATAAGGAAACTAATTGAAATAATATTTGCCTAATTTTCAACTTTCTTTCATTTAACAGTGCGTACTAGTCACTTAGAATAAAATGATAACTTCCTAATGCAACTTCTAAATGTTAGGTTAGTCATGGCCGTCGATATTTAAACTAAACCCGGGATGTGTCGAAAAAGTCATGACCGTCTACATATACAGTTAGGTGTTTTCACTTCAACCACTGGCTAACTTCACTTTTTTGAATATAGAAAATCTAGGGGAAATTTCTTCGAACGAACAGGCATCAATTAAGATGCAGACGGCCACGACTTAGTTTTTACGTCCCGGCTTTGGTGGTTTGAATGTCATGTAGGTTTTGACTAACCTAAGATTTGGATGTTATATCACGCCAAGTACAATTTTTATTCAAAGACGCTAATAGTCACTGGTGAATGGGAGGAATTTAAAAGTTGGGTAATTATTATTATAACTTACCTGCTTTTCAACATCTATTTCACCCAAGTAACGCCCGACAAAATCATCTTGACAGGTGACTGATAGTTTGTATACGGCACTTCACGTTGCTCTGGATGAGAAAAAACAGTGTCTAAATGATGCTTTCCCCCTAGATTATCCGAATGAACCTGTGTGGCTCAAATTTGTTGCAACTCACTTGAACAACGATTTCGGTGTACAATGGAGGATCGGCGATTTTCTGTGTATCCAGCATTTTTATTTATACATTTTTAATATTGTAGAGTGTTTAATTGTGAGTATTTAAAATTAAATTATGTAAAAAAACATTCCAAACTACGTAATAAATTGCACATACTAAAAATTAAAGTATATTTAATTGCAAGTCTTGAGTAAAGACTTATTCCAAGAAGAGATATTCAAAATTTTCTCAAGTTATGTGTGTTATTCATATGTTCATATACATAAGTTTAATGCAATATAATTAATAAATCGTGTAAAGCGTGTTAGCTTGTATATTCGATTTCATTCCGGAAATTTGAACCTATAGATTTAAAAAAAGTAGACGATGCAAACATTTAAAACATTAAAAATTAAATAATTGAGGTTTTCAAGGTTAGAAAATTTCAAATAAAAAATCATCCAATGTTTTTATTTACTTCTCATCAATTTAAAAACCGGCTAATCAATTAAATGTTACAATAAAAATTTTTGCTGAAACGGGCCCCAGATATTTTTTGCACGGCCCTGACGTACTCGTACTTCATGTTTATAGTCGAGATTTTCTTCCGGTATCCCAACTGTTAGGTTAGCCGTGAGGCTTACGTCGTAGGTGATAGAACGCGTTAAACTTCGGTTAGGTGATTCGAAACCCGTCGAAAGCGTTTTCGATTATTAATAGCGTTAATATTGTTAAAAACGTGCGAGTGTTTCGTATGTAATGTATTATAATTTAATGTAATTGTTTAAGCTAAATTGTGTATGTGTTTGTGTACCAAATTGCATTCTGATTACGTATAAGTTCTTTTTTATTCTCAGAAGCATATGGTTTACCAAACTGGTAGTTAAAGTTTCTCGAGCGTCAGTGATGCCCTCGTGACTTTCCTGTAAACCCTCTTATATTTTCTACCGAGTCCTGGACATCGTTTTACCCAACTTTTCATTAATCTTTATCGTTTTATATATTTTATAATTATGTCTATTAAAATGACAACTACCAAGTACAGTATTAATTAAAGTACATTTCGGTAGACATTGGTATTAATTTGTCACACTTTCATGTTTGTGAATGAGGTATTATCAAATTTCGTTTTACCCAACTAGAAATGAAACTTTATCAAAGTGTCCATATGTCCTGAGTTTACCGAACTGAGTTTGGTAGAGTTTCTCGAATTATTTTTCTCCGTGCAAAGGTACAGTGCGGCACTAAGAATGCTATATTACCATCTCTGTCACTCTTACGGCATTAACCCTAATATCGCTCCTCTAAATGCTCCTAAGAAAACCGAGTCAATAGTCGATAATGAGAAGTGCCGCATATAGTGGAACTTTATATTCTTGACAATTGTTTCTGTTGCACACTCGAGGCCTGACATGGTTCTTCTTGACTTCGAGAAGCGAACCATGTTCGTTATCGAATTTTCGGCACCAGCTGACAAAAACATCATAGCTAAGGAGAATGAAAAGAGAGGTGTAGAGACCTTATAAGGGAGTTGCGACGATTGTACCCGGAATTTTCTATTGAACTAATCGTCCTTATCATCGGTGCTCTTGGAGGTGCCAACCTTTCACAGGTTAGTAGCCTGGAAAGCATCCCTGCTTTCCAGGCAAGTGCTAAAACACTTGCGGGAAAAATGCAGAAGGCGGTCGTCCTTGGGTCGCTCCATGTCCTCAGTGTGCACGAGACTTGCCTGAACGTCGTATCGATTCCTTTTCAGACTGTAACCACATATCTCACGGTAGTGAGACGTGGTTGTGGCTGAACGTTTGTCGCAATTTCGCTGGGAGCGGGTGCAGTTTTTCAGATTAGCATCTGCTCCTGGCGAAATCCTACGGTTGTCCTTATGACAAACTTTTAATTATGTATATAGATAAAGATATAGATATAAAAATAGATATAGATTTAGATTTAGATATACATATAGATATATATTCCAATTAGCGAAGAGTTAAGCGGTCCTTACTGTTTACGTTTCGAATCCCCCGAAAACAGTCCAAGGCTACTCGAAGGCAAACCCCCACACTTGACTAAAAGCGAGAGTTTAGTGTTGTATATTTTCATTCTAACAATTGCCTGGCTGAAAAAATATCTCTCGGATTACAATGATGAATCTGATAACCAAACTATTTATTTACTAACATATATTTTTTTGAACGAAAAATGTAATTTCCTCAATTTGAAAAAATAATTGTGTAGTAGATATCCATTCGTATTAATTTATATATGATTTTATAATTGCAGAATATAATTTTTTCTCAATACATGCTTGCCATAATGTGCAAGATGAATGTACATGAGAATAATGCATAGACAGATTCATTCTCATTGCGAGCGCCCTATTGAGAGGCAATGCTTCGAAATCTCCCTCAGTCAATGCAGATTCTAGAAGGTGGGGGTAACCTTCGAGCGCAGTTGAGGAGAAAGCGCCCTACTGAGAGGCTCGACTGTATTTTGAAATATTTAGTGTCAAGGTTATAGACATACACAAACAAAACCTTAATTATTGAAAAGGTTTCAAAACTGAATTTTTTAATATAATTGATCGCATTGAAAACCTATATCTTTACATTTTTTACACTGCTTTCGATCATTATTTCGTATATGTATGTTTGCAGTCCTGCTTCTAAATTGCTCGACTTGAGTACCAACAATCTAGTTGTGAGATTGAAAAAATAACAAGTTTCGTTTTTTAAATATATTCTTCTTTAAAATTACACAGGAATGTATAATGTTTTACCAGACGACGCAAAATCATCTATTTATTCATGCTCACATAAAAACTCAAAGTCGAAAAAAGTGACTAAGCATACCGTTGCACGGAAGACTATTTTGAATTGATCGTTGAATTAATTTGACACATCAAGTTCGTATCTAGGTTCTCAAACAATCAACTTTGCCATAAAAACAACAAAGTAGCTAGAAATGAATGATATGAAAAATCTATATTCCACGATTAATTCAAAACAATCATCCGTGAAAAGGTACCCTTAGAGCGGTATACGAGCAGAATGCGAGTTGGAGCTGTATACAAACTGAATTAAAACTGGCACACTGTGGAGGGGAGCAATCGAAATGTTCATGAATTCTTATCGCCGACTGTGCGCGCAGCTCACTGCGCTCGCAAGTTAGGGCGTGCCTAGAGCGCGCGACTGTTGGTACTTGTGCTTTGCGCTCGATATTGTCAAAAAATAATCTTTTTGAGAATTTTCCAGTGTCAATGAAGTATTTGCTTTTTGGGCTTCTTGAAAATACCCTTTTCGATTTTTTGGCTACAAGCCTTAACGTGTAAAATCACCCACTTTCCCCCACGTAGATATAACTTTGTGAAAAAATAATTTGTTGAGAATTTTCCAGTGTCAATGAAGTCTTTGATTTTTGGGCTTCTCAAAAATACCCTTTTCGATTTTTAGTCTCAACCCCTTAACGTCTAAAATCAACCCCTCTCTACCACGTAGATATAACATTGTCAAAAATAATCTTTTTTAAAATTTTCCAGTGTAAACGGAGTCTCTGCTTTTGAGCTTTTCAAAAATACCCTTTTCGATTTTTTGGCTTCAACCCTTAACGTCTAAAGCAACCCCTCTCTACCACTTAGATAAGAAATTGTAAAAAAATTAACTTTTTGAGAATTTTTCAGAGGAAATAAAGGCTTTAATTTTTGGGCTTCTCAAAAATACCCTTTCCGATTTTTTGGCTTCAACCATTAACGTCTAAAATCACCCCCTTTCCACCACGTAGATATAACTTTACCAACAAAAATCTTTTTGAGAATTTTCCAGTGTAAATGGAGTCTTTGATTTTTGGGCTTCTCAAAAATAATCTTCTCGATTTTTTGGCTTTAACACTTAACGTCTAAAAGAAACCCCGCTCTACCGCGTAGATGAGAAAATTATAAAAAAATTAACTTTTTCTGAATTTTCCAGAGGAAATGAAGTCTTTGATTTTTGGGCTTCTCAAAAATACCCTTTTCGATTTTTTGGTTTGAACCTTTAACGTCTAAAATCACCCCCTTTCGACCACGTAGATGTAACTTTGTAAAAAAATATTTTCTTGAGAATTTTCCAGTGTCAATGGAGTCTTCGATTCTTGGGCTTCTCAAAAATACCCTTTCCGATTTTTTGGCTTCAAACCTTAACGTCTAAAATCAACCCCTCTCTACCATGTAGATTTAGCATTGCAAAAAAAAAAATCTTTTTGAAATTTTTTCAGTGTTAATGGAGTCTCTGATTTTTGGGCTTCTCAAAAATACCCTTTCCGATTTTTTGGCTCCAACCCTTAACGTCTAAAGTCAACTCTTCTCTACCACGGAGGTATAACTTTGTCAAAAAACAATCTTTTTGAGAATTCTCCAGTGTCAATGGAGTCTTTGATTTTTGGGCTTCTCAAAAATACCCTTTCCGATTTTTTGGCTTCAAACCTTAACGTCTAAAATCAACCCCTCTCTACCACGTAGATATAACATTGTCAAAAAATAATCTTTTTGCAAATTTTCCAGTGTAAATGGAGTCTTTGATTTTTGGGCTTCTCAAAAATAATCTTTTCGATTTTTTGGCTTTAACACTTAACGTCTAAAAGAAACCCCGCTCTACCGCGTAGATGAGAAAATTATAAAAAAATTAACTTTTTCTGAATTTTCCAGAGGAAATGAAGTCTTTGATTTTTGGGCTTCTCAAAAATACCCTTTCCGATTTTTTGGTTTGCACCCTTAACGTCTAAAATCACCCCCTTTCGACCACGTAGATGTAACTTTGTAAAAAAATTTTTTCTTGAGAATTTTCCAGTGTCAATGGAGTCTTCCATTCTTGGGCTTCTCAAAAATACCCTTTCCGATTTTTTGGCTTCAAACCTTAACGTCTAAAATCAACCCCTCTCTACCATGTAGATATAGCATTGTCAAAAAAAATCTTTTTGAAATTTTTTCAGTGTTAATGGAGTCTCTGATTTTTGGGCTTCTTGAAAATACCCTTTCCGATTTTTTAACTTCAGCCCTTAACGTCTAAAATCACACCCTTTCCACCACGTAGGTATAACTTTGTAAAAAAATAATTTCTTGAGAATTTTCCAGTGTCAATGAAGTCTTTGATTTTTGGGCTTTTCAAGAATACCCTTTTCGATTTTTTGGCTACAACTCTTAACGTCTAAAAGCAACCCCTCTCTACCACTTAGATAAGAAATTGTAAAAAAAATGAACTTTTTGAGAATTTTTCAGAGGAAATAGAGTCTTTGATTTTTGGGCTTCTCAAAAATAACCTTTTCGATTTTTCGGCTTCAGCCCTTAACGTTTAAAATCACCCCCTTTCCAACACGTAGATATACCTTTATAGAAAAATATTTATTTGAGAATTTTCCAGTGTCAATGGAGTCTTTGATTTCTAGGCTTCTTGAAAGTACCCTTCTTGATTTTTTAACTTCAATCCTTAACGTCTAAAATCACCCCCTTTCCACCACGTAGATATAACTCTGTCAAAAAATAATTTTTTGAGAATTTTCCAGTGTCAATGGAGTATTTGATTTTTGGGATTCTTGAAAATACCCTTTCCGATTTTTTGGCTCCAACCCTTAACGTCTAAAGTCACCCCCTTTCCACCATGTAGATATAACTTTGTCAAAAAATAATCTTTTTGAGAATTTTCCAGTGTCAATAGAGGTCTATTTTTGGGTTTTTCAAAAATACCTTTCCGATTTTTTGGCTCCAACCCTTAACGTCTAAAATCAACCCCACTTTACCTCATAGATATTAAATTGTAAAAAATAATTCTTTTTGGGAATCTTCCAGTATCAATGGAGTCTTTAATTTTTGAGCTATTTAAAATGCCCGATATCGAGCCCAAAATAAGCCCAAAATCTGATAGATCTAATTGTCGTGTTTGTTGTTAATTAAAGGCATTAAGAGATGCTTAGAAAAAGTCAATTATATTTTTTGACCATACACACATAGACTGGAAAATGATATACATTGTGGCATGGATTCTGTAACGCGAGCGAGAAGGCCTATAGAGCCTGTTTCTACTTTCGCTTAACTGATCAGCAGGGCAATCATCAAAGTAGCCTGATCTGTTCGAAGTCACGAGTCGCACCTTTAAAGACTACTACTATACCTCGATTAGTACTCTGCGCAGCGAATCTTTTATCAAGGCTATATAGCATCTTCTTCAAGGCTTTTATTTTCAAGGTTGACAAGGTTTTCTGGTCGGATTCAACTATTGTCCTAAATTAGATCAGCAGTCCGTCTCACAACTTGAAAACCTTCGTTGCTTATAGAGTTGCCGAAATACAAGCAGCAACTCAGGTTCAAGATTGGTTTTATGTTCCTACGCAGGATAACCCTGCAGACCTACTGTCACGTGGTCAATTCCCTGAAGAATACCTTCAAAACGCCCTTTGGACTTACGGGCCTCGATGACTGAGTCAAAACAAAGACATGTGACCCCAGTTATCTTTTAATAAACACGAGGTCCCAGAAACGCGCATTAATTCCTCAACGCTGTCGTGTTACTTTTTTCACGAAAAGAGGCCGGAAAACAAAATACTTAATCGTTTTAGCAATTTCAAAAGGCTAAAAACGGTAGTAGCGTATTGTTTACGCTTTATAAACAATTGCAAAAGCAAAGATCCCACAACCAGACAAACTACCGACCTGTCCACGAGTGAATTGAATAATGCGTTTCACCTCACAATTAAAAGCACGCAATCGGAAGCGTTTCCAAACGAAGTTCATTTGCTTTCAAAAAATAAAATAGTCGACTCCAAAAGTATCCTTTTAAAACCGACGATGCTACTCATTTTGTCAGTGCAGATAGACAGCTTCGCGAAATTGATCATCAAATTGATTTATTAGAGAAAAACAAGGAAACTCAAGCCTTCTTTTTAAGGAAGGAGATTAACTGGCGTTTCATTCCTCCGCGAGATCCTCACTTCTGGGGTCTCTGGGAGGTCGTGGTTAAGTCTTTTAAAAAACACTTTACGCGAATTGCAGGAAATACCCTCTTAACGTAAGAACAGCTTCAAACTTGCGTCGTTGAGATTGAGGCAATCCTGAACTTGAGTCCTTTATCTCCCTTTTCCTCCAATCCCAACGACCTTCTCCCTTCAACTCCAAATCATTTTCTGATTGGGACTTCGCTGACGAGCTTCCGCAACGAGACAAGCGTAACATTCTAGCTAATTGCTTGAACTGCTGGGACCTCGCTCAGCAAATGCGTCATCATTTTTGGGACATGTGTACCCGCTTCCAAAGGATAAGGATGACTAAATCATTTCAGATCGCTCTTTCATTCAAAAATCACTCTTTCCTGGTCCATGGAATCATGTTCTAGGATTAAAGCATTTACGGCCAATATAAGGTCTCTGTCCTTTTCATAGATGTTATCACTATTGTAAATTGTACGCATATTATTATTTCACTTGTAATTCATCTTTTAGAGAAATCCGATGTTTCTTATCTACCTTTCTTTTGCTATCATCCTAATCACATATGCGTAGAAATGTATTAACTATTCCTTTTTCTTATTCTCAGTGGGCACACTTGACTTGAAGTCATCCTAAAGACGTCTTTTTGTGGACGCCTTTAGGCTTTTACAAAAAGACGTCATGAGGTCGTAATAAAGACGTTCAAATTTAGTCCCATAACGTATATCATAAAGTTGTTATCAGAACGGCTTAAGGATGTCTTTAAAAGGCCCAATATCTGGCATTACGTCGTCTTAAGGATGTCTTGAAAGGATATCCAGGGGACACTGTCGTAAGGATGTCCCTAGGACATCTTTGAAGCGTCTTGTATAAGATTATCATTATTCGAAATCAACCTAAATTCAAAGTATTTCTATATTTTTCTCTGACAAGAGTTGAATGCTCAAATGCTCTAAAATATTACAAAACACTGATTGAAACTTAATTTTTAAGATTTATTTTTTGAAGTTTAACTAAGAAATATTTTGGCTATGAGATTTCTCTAAGTTTTCTTGTGAAAATGTCAACGAAACCAAAAACATCCTCTAGAGTAAGCCCGAAACTGTTCTAAAAGTGAAAACACTGTTTTATCATAAATTTGTAAATTACAAGGAGATATCATAAAGTCATCATAAAGTCATCATAAAGACACCATGAAGACATTCTATGTGATTTCCGTTCAAAGTTTAAGTTCAATGCGCATAGGAGTTCCACTAGGTCACGTGTGAAATATGAAATACCACAACCCTAAAATCGGTAAAGTGGACTCTTTTAGGACAATGATGAGTCCCTTATTAGGATTACCTGAAAAACTATAATATACAGGATACATTACCATTTGTATTAAGAAATTCTGCTAAATTAAATGAATCAAATTTCTTTAATTAAGTACTTTTGAGGACTGCCCTGCCAATAGAAATCTCAGAGTACATGCTCAAGATTCTCAAGGCTCTGAGAAACTCAGAGAAATTCTCCGCCATTGACCTTTCCGAAATAAAAATAAAAATGCGATCATAAATAACAAGCAGATAGGCTGAAATTGAAATAAGAATTCGATCATAAATAAGAAGCAGAGATGCTATATCAACAGAGTAGCCGACACTCAAGGGTCCTTGGTTAAGCATCACTCTTAATTGGTCGCATCACTCTTAATAGGACCACTAAAAGGACCTTGAAAAGGACCCAAATATCTCAGACTATCTCAAAGACTAAATCATTTAAATCGAACCTTAAAATAGTTTCAAACCGGCCTCGTTTTGTCCCTTTAAGTGATTTAACTTTTTTTAACATTGCTGAGGCATGGCCTTCAGCAATGAGAATCAGACTGAAAAGGGAGGAGGACTTGTAGAGTCAACAAATCCCCTGTTCGAAAATCTTATCGAAGATGTTAAAAAGGGCGCGAACTCTCTAATGTTCCTTAAGAACAACGATGATAATGATTTTCACACCGTAGAATCTAAGAAGCGTAAAAGACAGAAGCAGAAAAAGCAGCGAATCGGTGATAGCGACACAATCTCAAATGCATATTCTGAGAAATCCGGGAATTCCGTCGAGTCCGATAAACTAGCGGCCGATCTCTCATTTCCAGACCCGGGCGATAACGTAGAGTTTATAGATCTATTGAATGAGAAGTCATAAACCGAAATCATCCCAGAGATGCAGATTTCTCTCTCTCCCTCAGGAAAATCGTTAGTGGAACTAAGCCAGCCTGATAATCGCGGTCAGAGAAAGACGTCTGCCCAATCCGAGGATAATACCCAAAACTGCTCAAATCCACGACCCCACGCCCAACATGCTCGTTTTCTTCGCTATAGTGATTTCGAAAAGGGAGAATGCCCTATTATAGTCCAACATAACCCTAATTCTGAGCTGGCTAAAAAAGATCTTGCTGCAGAAACGCGCGGTCGTCTGCTTCAGAAACAATTTTTAGGCCTAATCAACGATATCCATAGCAGCGGCTTCGGCAAATTTAGAGTCATGGCAAAACCCCACAAGCAGCAAATGTGCTCTTGAAAGAAATGCCCAAGAAAATAGAAGGGCTTATTACCCTTGTCCCCTCTAGCTTTGTGACGTGCCAGGGTGTAATCCGTGGCGTATCTCGTGAAATTTCGGATACAGAAATAATTAAGAATCTTGAGGTGTTTGGCTTTCTGAGAGGCAAGTCCAAGGTCATTGGAGCACTTCGGCTTAACCGAAAAACCATAGATCCTGCCAAAGTAGGAAACTAAAATAACCCCTTCCAAATCGATTTTGATTACTTTCGAGGGCACGGTCCTCCCAGAAAGAACCTCAATTTACATGGCCTCCTTTCCGGTTAACCTCTATAACCCGGAACATAAAATGTGCGTTAAATGTCTTATATTGGGACACATTAGCATACACTATCGATCTAGTGCACGATGCAGGCGTTGCGGATCCGCGGAGGTTCACACTGAAATTAGGCCATGTCCTAACGCGAATGGCACCTCAAAATTCGCGAACTGTGGTGGGGATCACTCACTATCTTACAAAAAATGCCCGGAATTTCTATTTCAGATAGAGTTATCAGTTTTTGCTACCAAGTACAAACTACCGTTTAAAGAAGCCAAATCGATCCTCAGATCAGGTAAGGGAGCTGATTACGCTTCCTCAACACCTGCACAACCTAACTCTTCGCCAGTATTTAACTTCAGAATGTTCCCAGAACTTAATGCCGCGCTCATCCCCTCCTTTTCAGGCTCCCGTTTACAGCTTCAACAACCATATTACTCACAAACTCTGGCAACCCCTAAGATTCCAC
>NC_046657.1:115117938-115128491 GCF_010883055.1 Belonocnema kinseyi | reverse complement strand
CCCCCCACACAACCTAGATGAAACTTGCGGAAGTTCATCCAAAACCTATGCAAGCCCCCACGGGTGGGCATTCTCATCAATCTTCGCGAAGTGGATTCAACGCCAACTCATCGTACTCACATCTACACAACAATGGTAGAGTAGTCAGCCTTTTTCCAAACCATTTTTCTCTCCACAAACAAAATAATACAAATATATGTCCTATAAGCTCCTCATCCCCCACGCTCCCACTTCTCCATTCCCCTCCCTACCCCCTTCTCCATACCCTGCCTCCAACCCCTTCAACTCTCCCTCCCCCACTGACACCGCCCATACCACGGAGTTAATCTCAACCAGATCACCAATCGTCAGTGCAACCTTGTCTTCTCTGATGAACTTGATGGTAGTTTTAGTCTCGGGTCACCTCAAAACAGAGGAAAGTCAAAATATTCTAAATAAAGTATTGCACTGTGTGAACCTTCTTACTAAGTCCTTACTCGCTATGGATGGTTCAGCTTAATAGGTTGAGAGTTGCCCAATGGAATTGCCGGGGAGCCTTGAATAAACAAGGCGACCTATCAAATATCCGTGGCGAATGCGATATTCAACTTTTGTCTGAAACATTTTTAAAATCAATTTAAAATTTTAAAATCAAAGATTTCAATATCATCAGCGCAGACAGGCAATGTAATACCGGGAGTGGCTTGACCATTGCCATAAGGAGGAGGATTACATTCTCTAAAGCCACTTCCATCATTAATATTGAAAATAGTCTGGAGACTTTAGAAATTTCAATTAGCACTTCCCCAGGCGAACTCTTGATCGTTTCCCTATACAGAATGCCCGCCTCTGATAATTTTATATCATCCGAGACGTGGACTAAATTATTTAATTTAATTCAAAATCTTAACTTTAGCTCATTGTTTATTGCTGGAGACTTTAACTGCCACAAATCATTAGGGGGAAGATCGCATAACTGCAGAAATGGTTTGGAACTATGCTCTGCCCTTGATAATACGAATCTTATTCCCCTTTACACAGGTGAACCCACCTATTCCACTAGACCAAACGGCCCTTCTTCAATAATTGACCTAACTTTTATGTCTCAGAACCTCTTCAACATCACCTCTTGGGGAGTTTGGAATGACTCTCTGGGAAGTGATCACTTTCCAGTGGTATCTAGTCTTGGTATCTCTACCCCAATAGCTTCATACATTTCTCACAAATACAATTTTGAGCGAGTTGACTGGATCTCCTTTTCTAATAACCTTTTGGAATCCATTCAGGGCAAAAACGAAACTTTAAATTCCCCGGACATTGATTGTTTATCCAAATATAAGGCTATCGTTGAAAGTGTGGAAGAAGCAGTTACTGCATCTAGACCTCCCTCAAGACCTCCCAAAAACTTAACTCGCTCGAGAAATAATAAGAAAACATTTTTCCCTGCTCCATGGTGGGATGCTGACTATGACGCTGCTATTGAGGAAAGAAAATTAGCATTGCCGGCCTACAGGAGGCGTATAAATGAAGTTAACTACATTAACCTAAATAGAATAGAAGCTAAGACTAGACGCACATTAAACGCTGCTCGTAGAATCAACTTTAGAAAATTCTGTGAGACCCTAGATAGAACAACACCGATCTCAAGAATTTAGCGAGCCGTTAAGTGTTTTAAGCACAAATACACTCAACCGGCGAATGCATCTTGTTCAGGGGATAGTGAGACGGTTCAAAAACTCCACTCACTGGCTAAAGAAATGCTTCCACCAACAGTCTTCTTCGACTCCTTCCCTGAAAACTCAGAAGCACGAGTTCCTAGAGGCCCCGTTCACGGAAGCTGAACTTTCTGTTGCCTTAACTTCAATAAAAACTAAATCCCCTCCTGGCTTAAGCAAAATTGATAATAATATTTTACTTCAGCTTTCTGATGAGGTTAAAACAACTTTCCTTGCAATTTATAATGAAATTTACCTATCTGGCTCCTTCCCAGATTGTTGGAATAACTTTTTAATTTTTTTTTGTTCCTGAATGATCACCAGGAAAATTCCTTCCAATTGCTTTAGCTTCATTTTGCTTAAATTAATGGAAAGGCTCATCTAGAACAGACTCTTGTGGTACGTGGAGCATAATCATATACTTTCCCCTACTCAGTTTGGTTTTAGAAAGAGAAAATCCTGTGCTGATAACCTCGCTATTTTATCATCCCAGATTTTTTCGGGTTTTGCAAATAGTGAAGTTGGGGCTAGAATTATTTACAATGCTACCTCTTGCAAAAACATCTATTACAAAATTAACGGGGAACTTGTGGGCCCTAGACGCAGTACTGTCGGACTCGCTCAGGATTGTAGTTTAAGTCCAATTAGGTATTCAATTTATACCAGAAAAATATACTGTCTAATCACGGGAAATTGCATTATCATAGAGTTCTAGACAATAGGTCCTATTTAAATATCATTTCCTTTATTTATGCGATAAGATAAGAAAAATCTTTAACATCTTTAAAGTATTGAGAGGTACATGGTGGGGTGCAGACCCAAAAATCCTTAGGATGGTCTATGTCTCCCTCATAAGAAGAAGTTTGGAATATGGATCTCATGTTTTTAACTTCGTGTCTCACAAATATTTTGATCAAATAGAAAAAATTCGCAACCGAACATTAAGACTAGCCATTGGCTACAGAGTCATCACCCCCGTTAACGTTGTGTTGGCAGAATTCTGTGAGCCACCTTTTAAGAAACGATTCTCCTTCTTGGCTAAAAAATATATTATTAAAACCTTTGCAGACCTGAACCACCCGCTTCCAGATATGCTACTCTCTCTTTCAGATCAGGTTATTAGAAAAAAGAAAGTTCATATCTTCAATCAATTCGTCCTTCTGAATGCGTTTGAAAAAGTAAAAAATTTAAAACATCAGATTCGTAGATGAGAAATCCATCCTATGTATGAATTTCCCTATGAAGATATGCTCTTCGCCCCTAATATCGATATAGGAATAGGCCGACTTGTCCAAAATAGCCCCTCTCCTACAAATCACTTCAAAGACCTTATGAATGGCTAGTTACAGGACTATTTACATTTTTACACAGACGGTTCAAAATCGATTACTGAGTCCACAGCAGGTTGTGCCTTAGTGTGCCATAGCGAAATTATATACTCTTGATTACATAATCAGTCACCGTTTTGATAAATCAGTTATATTCACAGATTCTTTAAGTGTCCTAGAATGTGTAAGTACCAATAGTCCTGGATCTATAAATTTCTGCCTGATATTTATAATTAGTAATCGCTTGGCAGTATTAAATGAACTTAAATGTGTGGTAACTTTAGCTTGGATCCCTGATCATCAAGGTATCCCGGGTAATGAAGCGGCAGACGTAGCAGCTAAATCAGCAGCTAAAGATGCCACTCTCCTTAATATACCCTTCCATTTTTCCGACTTTTTCTCCTCCGCTCGGAAATCTCTAGATGAAATTTGTAACAATTATTATTTAGAAATAGGTAAAAACAAAGGTGTCTTATACACCCAGCGTTTTTATAAATATATAAAAGGCCTTGGTTATCTTCATTTATTGGCCCAAGAGAATGGATATTCTCGCTATGTTGCATGAGGAATAACCATTATTCTCTAAATTCTAGCCTTGCCCGGAAAAATATCATAACTACTGGAGGTTGTCCCTGCAACCCTGAAATAGATGAAGACTTAGATCATGTTCTCTGTGCCTGTCCCAGATTTGAAACACATAGAACAGACCTATTCAGAACTCTTTCAAAACTTCTCAAGTGCCCTCCTCCATTTTGATTATATCAAATCTTAGTAGACCCTTCATTTAAAATCGCGTCCCATATATTAAAAATTTTTAACGAAAGCAAATATGAAAATCTAAATTGCAATCGAAGCTCGCTGGGCTGCCCCGTGCGGGGGATCTTGTTGAAAAACGGATCCTCTAGCGCGGGGTAATCTGCCGGGTGCACATTCGAATTCTGCCGCCTTGCTACTTAATAGTCGGGAAACCGAGCTGCCGGCTCTATCTCTCCTGAGATGGCGCAGCTGGGCTCTACCCGACTTTGTTTGCTTTAGATGCAGAGGATTTCACTCCCCTTCAACTTGGTCATGGCCGGATATACAAAGCTTGTATAAAGCAGGTATAGCGCCAACGAAGAACACGAAGAAGAAGAATCTTATCCTAGTCGCACAATGACTTTTCGTCAGTGTTGCTCGCTGTTGCCAGGCTGTACAGTCGCCATCACTGCGTTCTCGCCATTACTGTTTTTGTCAAATGTCCACTGGGTTGTGTCATTTTGAACGCATGGCATTCAAAGGGGGCCGGCATGTTCCATCGGAACAGTTAATTTTATCTCTTTATTAACTGGAAACTAGGCTCATATTTTATCTATTAACCATGTTT
This sequence comes from Belonocnema kinseyi, assembly GCF_010883055.1. NCBI lineage: Eukaryota > Metazoa > Arthropoda > Insecta > Hymenoptera > Cynipidae > Belonocnema > Belonocnema kinseyi. The sequence continues at coordinate 115,124,106 of NC_046657.1, read as the reverse complement.
CGTATCCTTCAAAAGAAACTGCTGTATTTTATTTTACTACGATTTTGCATCTCTACGGTAATAAGGAATTTCGAACTCAGTCGAGTTCATTAGTCTCTCAGATTGTAAATTCTATAATAAACATTGATTTCTGTTCAGGCTCTCTTTATAGCCATCACTGAGAATTAGGTCTGTAAATCTTTACTAATGGTTTTCTAAAGTTCGACCCTTCAACGAGCCTGAGTAGAGCTGGCACCTTGTCTTAGTTTTTAACCAATCAGAAGCGACGGTTGTAATTTTCGACACGCCCTCTGTACGCACCTTCATCCCCAGAATGCCTACTACTAGAAAACAACAGGCATATACCTTTACGCTTTCGAACAAGCAACACGTTAGGCCCAAACACCAAACTTCTTCTTGTATATAGTTTGAATAAATATAATATTTCGTGATAAATAGTAGTATGACTTATTTCAACAGCCACACAAAAACAACTACATATGAAGCATTATAACATCTTTCTGTGAAAAAAGATCTTATTTCGCATTTAAAACATTAATTACTGAATTAGTGAAAATTTACAAATTTATTAAAAATACTGGTTTTATAAATTTTGATTAATTATTTTGCTTTTATTAGATAATAGTAATAATGAGAATATCTTAACTTGAATTTTTAAATATTAGGAGATTACACATTTGTATAGATTTATAAAAGTTAGAATATTACCCTAATATTTAGTCTAAAAGGTATATCAGGATTAAACATTTTGTTTGGGTATTTTCATTATTGAACTTTCACTAGGATGACCCCGGTTACACATCATAGCCACGGACTAAGTCAAGTGATTGATGAGATTAAAAATGTTATAAGTTAATTAAAATAATTTAATACGATGTTTGAAAGCTCCTGCGATAATGTTGTAGGTATACAATTACGAGCGGCCACGAGCGTTGGAGGTGACAACAGTCACCTCTGGATACTTTCTTAGAGCTACCATCTGCCGCTTCACGGATTTTTAGTCGCTCGCTTCCTAATGGGCAAGAAAGTTTCTTACAATGCGACAGGTGTTTAATAAAACCGTCTTCTGAACTGCTGCCAATACCCTATTGACTCCTAAATGTATTAAGATGTTCAGTGCATCTTGCGTGCACATTGCCTGTCGCCGAAATCGCTATGGAATGAATAGATGCATGATTCACATTCTTCCAAATGGTCTTTACTTCATGCCTTAACTCGCTATACTTGTGAATCTTGGTTGTATAGGTTGACTGCAAATTTCGGTTAAGCGGACAAGTAATGTCGGTGATGTAGACTCTTCCACCTTTTTTTCTCGCATCACGATGTCAGGTTGATTGGCCCGGATGTAATGATACGTTTTGATAGTAACATCCCAATATTAGATGTAATCTTCGCTTTCTAAAACGTACATTGGAATGTATCGATAGAAGGGCATCCATTCCTTTAAGAGACCTAGGTTTAGGGTTAGTTGTTTATGTATACTGCCCGCTACATCCTGTATCGCAATGATGAATCCTTCCGTCTCTGAAAACAGAACGCCCTTTCTTAGCCAAATGTTAGATGCTTCACTATCCACTTCATTTTGATCTAACATGTTGGGGTGCTCAACAAGGATGGCTTTCTGCCTCCAGTGTATTTCTAATTTCTCTATGGTTTCTGCCCTGATATTCAAGGCCTGATCTGAGGACAAATATAAGGGCGTGTAGTCAAGATCCGTTTGACAGATGGTACTGTAAGGCGTAACATTTCGTTTGCTGTTAAAATATTCTCGCAACTGTATAACTTGTGACTCACACAGCTTTTTGACATCTACAACGCCCCTACCCCCTAAAAGTCGTGGTAGAATTACCCTTTCAATCGCTAAATTTCTGTGGTGAATTCGACGCTTCGTCATTTCTACGCGAACAATTCTGTTTAACTTTCAAGGTTGGTTTTAGACCATTTGTATGTGTTGATCGCCCTGATTTTGTTTGCCAAATTGAGAAAACTCTGCATAATCAATTTGAGTCTCGTAGTGATGTCAGTCGCGAGGCTTGTCTTAACTATCGTATTTTGAATACCCTTAGATTCAAGAATACCCAGATATTTATATGATTGACCTGCAGCCATTTCCTCGGTGTCATTTTCGAACTCGTTCTCTAACTCTGCGGTCCCTAATTTACCTCTGATTAAATTCACTGTTCTACATTTATCTAGTCCGAACTCCATGTGGATATCACTGGAAAACTGTTTTACGCCATCGATCACTTGCTGCAGTTTCTGGGCTGAAATAGTGTACAGCTTCAGGTCATCCATGTAAAGAAGATGGGTCATTTGATGACTATCCTCATTATCATGAATTATGAACCCATGAGACATGCTGTTTAGTGTTTTGCTCAATGGATTCAACGCTAAACAGAACCACAGTGCGCTGATGGAGTCTCCTTGAAATATACCCGTCGCAAAGCGTATTGATCTAGTTATCCTTGGTTGTCCATGATCAAAGTACTTGATTCTTGTACCTCAGAGCCTCATTGCATGGCTTAAAAAGTCAATTATGCGTGGGCAGATTTTGTAAAGTATTAAGACTTCAAGCAAATAGTCATGCGGCACGGAAGGAAACGCTTGCTTGTAGTCAATGTATGCCATGTGTAAGTTCCTTTGATGCTTACGAGCTTGAGCCATGGCAGCAACGTTTATAGTGACTAGATCGTTACAGCCTCGCGAGTTTTTTACAACATACTTTTTTTTGTTCTTCTGTAAGAATGTCATTCTCGTCACAATGATAACACCTTGCCAACGCTAGATGCCCGCTCGTCAGGTATTGTACCAGAAGATGTGCACCATGTCCGCACCTGGAGCTTTCCAATTACTTCCCCTTTTCAAGACCGCTGAAACATCTAAAGCTGTGATGTTTGTCAGTTGCATTTCAGAGCTATTGCTTGCCCGAGCTTCCTTCAGTTTGAACCACGCAGTGTCCAAATTGCATCTGTTCATTTTTCCCCATGTTTGGGTATTTGCATTATTATTATTATCATCATTCAATCAGCCTTCAAATTTAAATAAGTAATTAAGTTATGTAAGTTAAAAAAACTAAAACTTATTTTATTTCATTTCACTTATGCTCAGAATTATTTTTGCAAAATCTCTTTTATTAATATAAATTCCTAAAAACTATTTCTTTTGAATTCTTTCTCTGAAGCCTATATATATTTTTTGACCTTAAAATTCTTTTAGTTCTATGGAATCTTTTTAATTCCTTTGAACTATTTTTAAGAATTAATAAGAAATAAAAAGTAGGTTTCATAAATAAGTAATAGTTAAAAGTTAGGATGTGATACGGAATGGAAAAATTAGACTCTTATCTAATTTTTTTTTCATTACTGGCACAATTACGAATTTTAAATAACCTTAGAGATTTCTTTAAGAAATATAACGATAGATACTTTGATTGTAATAAATATGAAATGTAAAAAATAAATTACACAATTATGAATTTTAGTTTTTTGAATGCATCTCAGTTAATTGTGAGATAATTGATTAAAGCAATACCTGATGGTACTCGCATTTTTTTACAAATAATGAGAAACATAGTTTTAGTGTTATCCTTCATGACAAATTATTATAGGAAAATCATCATAAGCGTAGCTATAATGATTTTCCTATAATTTTTTCGTTATGATAGGAAACATTATGGAAAGTAATGATAGAAATAATTAGTATTAAAATATTGAAATACTCAGTGCGAAAAATAGAGGATAATAAGAAATTTATTTTAAGGCCAGGTTCCTCCAAAAAACAAGTTTTAAAAAAATAATTCCATTTATTGTCAAAACAATATTTCAAAATTAATTTTTTTACAGATGAAAGTACATATATTCAACTATTAAAAAACATTTTTTTATTATTTTTATTGTGGCGGCTCCGAAAACAGCTGCTCAAACTCGTCTGATTTGTTGGTGAGTGTCATCATTTCTTGGAAATGAATCATCTGAAAGCAAAAAGCAAAACAGTTTCATTTTCTGTATTGAATTGTATCTGGCCGCTTTTGACTCCCATAACTTCCATAGCTTTTAATATCGGTGAAAGCCCTTCATTAAAAATGTAAACAGCACTGAGAGCAGCAATTTCAAGTGTTTTTCCAACAAACTTGTGTTTAGGAGCTATGTTCCAGACAAACGAATCATAACTTTCGTGATTGTTTTGAGTATTAGCCCCTAAAAATATCTCGAGCAACTTTCCGTCAGTTAATTCTTCATAAATTGGTTGTGAAATATCTTGAATTTCTTGGTCAAAAGCTGGAGGATGTTAAAAGTTGCGTAATTGACCTGTAGCTACTGCCTTATGATAACAGTTGCGCTTCAGTGAATTGTAAAGGTTTTACTGCAGGTTGGTCGCTTATTTTAGCCCTTTTCCTTTGGGTACTTCTTCACCTTTTTCTAATGCCACTTTTTTTCTTGTGCTTTCAGAGCTCTCTTTATTTTTGCAAGGCTTTTTTTGCTTCTTTACCACGTCTATATATATTCTTACCTACGTGTAAAACACATGCTTTTTTCTTTACTTTGAGAGCCTCACCGTACGGTTCAGTTTCTTCGAGCCGCTTGAAAGTTTTACTGTCACCGTCCCCGATATAATATTCATACACTACAACGTACTGTTCCACAGATCTCAGAAACATCTCTTCCACTCCTTCAACTTCTATAAGACCGGCACTACCACCATGATCCCTTGTACAATTTCCTGCTTCACAATGCTCAGTAAACCAAGCATCAAACTCTGACGTATTTTCGGGAAACTTTTTCGAATAATTGCTGCATGCTTGGCAAATTTTTGATTTTACTACTACATCAGTGACTTTGTTTGTATACTTGCCGATCAAACTAACAATGCCAAGTAAAGCTGTGAATCCTCTTTTTTGCCAGGAACCATCGCCCGAAACAGTATGCCTATCTTCGGGTAATCCTTTATTTTTATTCTTTTCTTGCTCTTGTTTGGCAGATTTTTTAAAAACTATTTCACTAACAGTCTCCCTTGCGATATAAATGTGCTGTAAGCATTTGTAATAGCCAGTTAAACTAAATGCACTAGCTGAGATATCCATCAGTCCACAAGAATTCGATAAGCCAGAAAAACCTCCCATCAAGCGAATTGCATAAACTATTCTTCTGTTTATTTCATAACCTTTTCTTATTTTTGGGGATGAAGGGATAAGTTCACTCTTCTCACAATTACAGATAATTTCTAATTGAAAAAAAAACCCAATCCTTTTGAGTCACTTTTACCAAACTCCATTTTTTGACCACATTTTACACAAGTAACTCTTTGCTGCAATGTTGTAAATACGGACCACTGAACGATCACGTAAGTCAGAAACGGATGCGTAGTTACTTCAAGTTGGGGATCGGCGTGTTTCAGTTTTTTAACAGCAGAACTGGTTTTTTCAGTGTTATCATCTGAACTAAATTGATTACCATAGAAACTCCTCCTTTTTGGTCTATGTCGTACTGCTTGGCCTTTCTTTCTGTTCATGATAAGCGAACGAAAAATTTACCAAAACGCGTGCAAGCACTGAAGCGAACTGTCACGAAAATTCCACTGTACTACTGTGCACTACGTACAACTACGCAGGACGATTTTCTGAAACTGCAAAAGAGGGAATATTCTTGGAAAATGAAGAGGGAGGTTTTCTATTATGTACGATTTATAGATTTCTATATTTATAAGAATAAATTTTACTTTTCTGATATGATCAATGATATTATATTATATTCTATGCTCCCATGGCAGCTGCCGCCAACGTGGGTGCTCGAGCGACGGAATTTACCGCTTGTACGCGCACCGTCCTCCCTTATCTCTACCTACTTCTCTGTCGCGCATACTTTTAGGAGTAATTTTAAATAATTTCTAATAGTATTTTCTAGCAATTTATGGGGAAAAAATTTTCGATTTTTTTAAAACTGTTTGGAGGAACCTGGCCTTAAACTACTCAGACCAAAGTGCATAAAAATGTTTATATTTGAAACAAGCTTCGTTTAGATTGTGAATATAATGAAGCCTAAAAGATATGTGTATCTTATACTTTTTGAATATATATTTCAATATTATTTATTTCTATAACCATTTTTCCATAATTACATTCTAATAAGTCATTTGAAATGTTTGAAAAAAAAACGTAAAGAATTTTACTTA
>NC_046657.1:115116020-115117838 GCF_010883055.1 Belonocnema kinseyi | reverse complement strand
TTATATCTTTATAAATTATAAAAAGTATATATTTCTAAATAACGCAAAAATTGGTTAATATACACACATGAAGAGGCCTTTGATGTAAATGGAAACACTTCTATTTTTTAAAATGTCCATTCTATTACACATTTATTTGATTGGCTAAATAAGTGATATTCCATGTTATTTCGCCAGTCGGTTGCGGCCTAATTCGCAAGATTTAGATACTTTTTTTTTTTGAAGTGATTTGACATAACAATTGAATAAATTACAGAAAGTTTATTCAAAAATTTAGTTTACAAAATGCCATGGCACAGAAACATGTTTATGTTAAAAATGTTTTTGTACATTTTAGAATAGCGAAAACTTGAATTCTACAATGTCAAATTGTATTGAATTCAATCAGACGTATTTGACACTTTTCATACTGCAATTTGAAATAGTTCACCTGAAATGACATTTCAGACAATAATATTCTCCTAGTTATTCAAAAAAGTACTGTGATTGGCTGAAATGTCTAGTGATTTGACGCATTACGCAATACACAACGCAATCCTGCAATCTTGGGACGCCACTGTAACAGTATGCGCTGTTTTTAGAACTAAACTCACGGTGCGCTAAGACCCTTTTGTCATTAACCCTCAGAACTAGTAAACTCCTTGCCGGGAAGATTCAAATGGCTTCTTAAATGCAAATTGATTATGTGTATGTATGTAACCAGTAAATGATAAGTAATTATTATTGTACACGAGTTCTACGAATAAAATGGTTTTATTACGTCTAAATTAGACCAGTATTTATAGGCGAGCGGCAACCACCCCAAAAATGACATAGGAGTGACCAGATCATTCCTAGTCGCTACTAATAGCCTACCTTTATGTTTTCGAGGATGCTGAATCCGAATCTGAAATTTATTTTATCCTAAAATTGGGGGAACATTGTCAAAATCGACAATTACGTCAAAAATGAGTAAAATTTTTTTTCATGATTTTTTGTGTTCAACTCGCTGTCACTCAGCCAATTAAGAATATTTTTCTTTGAAAATTTTATGGCATATTTATGAACATATTCGTAAACTAGTAAAGGTTGTCCGAAATCTCTAAAGCATTTTCCGATTAGTAGGGAAATTTTGGAAAAAAAACTTTCTGCTAATCCGACTCGGCGCATACTTTTGCAAAAGTTGTGTGACAAAGTTTTTAATTTTCAATATCTAAATATGCAGTCTCAAAGAGTAATATATATAGAAGTTTTCCAGAAAATTTCAAACCTTGATCATTATTAGAGAAAAATAGACAGCGATTTCAATAAACCGAGCGCGCGGCGTGTCATCACGCCAAATGCCTAGTCAATGGATTTTAGATTTTCTATTGCTTCTTCGAGTAAAAACATGAGTACAATTTAACTTCAAAATTTTGTACAAGTAATATTTCGTTTGTTGAATAATAAATTTAAATATAGAATAAATGTAAATAAATCAAATTAATTATTTACTTGTCATTTTCCTCATTTATTGGAATTTCTTTATTCATACATGAAGGTCGACAACTGCATAGATCGCAACATTTTAAATTAGATTTTTGACATGGACAGATTTCTGTAGAACAAGATTCTTTTTGCGAACAGGAACAGTAAAAGTTTTGTAAGTATTCCATTGCACATATGCCGTCATTTAATTCTAAATCTGACATTTTTTTTGCTACAGTGTAGGCTGTTTTTTTACCAATGAAAAAAATTGAGGACGTCGTATCGCATCCAGTTATTGCGTGCACAGTTACGAGAGAAGAAGTTAAAGGCAATCCAAGTTTTTCTGACAAGCTATGTATAGGAATATATCTT
>NC_046657.1:115107494-115115920 GCF_010883055.1 Belonocnema kinseyi | reverse complement strand
GTTTATTGAAATCGCTGTCTATTTTTTTCTAATAAAGATCAAGGTCTGAAATTTTCTGAAAAACTTCTATATATATTACTCTTTGAGATTGCATATGTAGATTTGAAAATTAAAAACTTTGTCACACAATTTTTGCAAAAGTATGCGCCGAGTCGGATTAGCAGAAAATTTTTTTTCCAAAATTTTCCTACTAATCGGAAAATTCTTTAGAGATTTCGGACAACCTTTACTAGTTTACGAATATGTTCATAAATATGCCATAAAATTTTCAAAGAAAAATATTCATAATTGGCTGAGTGACAGCGAGTTGAACACGAAAAATCATGAAAAACAATTTTACTCATTTTTGACGTAATTGTCGATTTTGACAATGTTCCCCCAATTTTAGGATAAAATAAATTTCAGATTCGGATTCAGCATCCTCGAAAACATAAAGGTAGGTTATTATTAGCGACTAAGAATGATCTGGTCACTCTTTCGTGTTTCTAAGCGACTTTCTGGGGGTTTGCCGCTGGCCTATTAAGTATTATATCTCATTTTAGCTACAATATACTTTCTTCTAGATACTGGTAAGTTCTTTGTCCAATGTAGATTTTGAGGTTAGAAACCTGAGATATCGAACTATTTTTAGTATCATTAATAGGTTAGGGCGCAAGCCAGACACTATAAAAAAGAGACCTTTGGACTTCAAAACAAGAAAATGTCACTCAAAGAGATTGACGTTTTCCGGTGATAAAAGTTGAATTTTGGAATCATTACCTTGAGCTGTCAATCACTTTAATTGCCGAAAATCAGTAGGAGGAGCAAAGTGACCTCACTCGTGATTGGTTATTCGACACTAAAAGTGAGTGACGTCAGCATTTAGATTGGTTAAAAGCTAAAAGTAGGGATAAACCCCACCAAAAAAGAGATTATAAATATAGATGCAGAGCTCAGAAAAGTCATGCATAGTTACAAGTTTCAATCTGATTAGACGTTAATTAGCGGATACTTGTCATTTCGGCGTGCTCTTCAAAAATTTTGAATCTGCGACCTTAGGCTTTTTAGAATTTTGATAAAACGGACTTGAAACAATTTAGATAAATTCAAATGCATTGCGACCTATCGATTTCGCGTTCGCGCACTACGCGACTAGTGTTCGGATGTGCTTCGATATTAAATGATAAACTTACTTGCGTGCGCGTGTTAAGATAAAACTAATAAATTGATTTTATTAGTTTCAAACAATTCTTATTTGTTTCTGAACAAATAAGATGAAAAATGTCTGTGCCTGACTTCGAGCTCTTCGATATTATAGAAGAGTGGAATATGTCATCCATGAAAAATTGAATATTCAAGAATTATAATAAACACTCAAGTTTAATTAACAAGTTAAAGTCTGTGTACGAAGTGAATACTTTTATTTTAAACCTGACCTATATTTCGCGGCTAATGGTTTTAACCATTCAACGTCAGGTAACGGACCAAAATCTCAACAAATCAGCGCAGAGAATTTACGGAACAAATTTGATTGCAGAGTTAGGGCCTAACAAATTGCTGACAGCTCTGTGGGATTTACCTGTGTCGCGAAAAACTAGGTCAATGGGTCAAGATTCTTTGCCTGACTAAACATTGAACTTTCTACTCATAGGATTTGAGTAAACCCTTTAATAATTATAGACGGACTTCAAGCTTGGAAGAAACTTATGGATAAAAACGGCTGTAAACGGATCATTATACAACCTCCAACAAGTCGCAAAAATATTCCTCAAGGAATGAAGGAATTAGACATCTTCCTTGAACAACAGAAAAAGAAAAGTCAAATAAGACAAACTCCTTCTCCTCCTCAACAGGAAAATTAAATGAACTATTAAACAGAAAGTAAAGTGAAAAAGTGATTTTTCTTTATTAAAGAATGTTTTAATCTACATTCTGAAATATAACATTATTTTGCTGTCTTCTACAATAATGTCAGATCCTAGTCCACTTTTGATAACCTTGGTTGAACTTCTCGACAACAGTAAAGACACGCCCCTTCAATTGTGCCGCATTTGCAACGACGGAGATGGTTGGATCTGTATCGAAGTATATCTTAGAGAAGGATATTATAAGTTCTGTGTCACACCAGAACATGTGCCCGTGAGCTATCTGCAACTACAATAAAGGATAATTAAAATATATTTTCAGGGATCTATATTTAGTGTAAATTGAATATAGGAATATAAAAGAAATTCATTTTTCCGATTTGTGCTAAATTTTCCTTTCAAAATGAAATCCTAGATTTTATAGTGACAAGCTGCAATCTTCTATCAGGGTTTCGGGTGGTTTTACTCTCGGTAGCTAAGGGTGTTTTTAAATTGAACCGAGATTGTCAATGGTTGAAATGAGCCTCCAAATATCCCTCAACAACCACAAGCTTAATGGATTATAAATCTTGAAAATTCAACGGAACTTTATTACTGGATCACCGAATTCGTGAAGATTTTCTGCTCCGAGGGACCTCCTGAGCTGCAGAACTTCGGTAAATCTCCAAGTCATTATCAGGGACGTCAACCGGATCTTCAAGGGGAACCTTCAGGATCATTGAGAGGATTCCTTCACAACAAGTGTTTTGTGTAGCGATTTCTTTTCTTTTCGTCTTTTTTTGTGTTCGAAAAATTATTATGTGGTAAGACGAAAAAGAAAGTGTGTAAAAATTGATAAGCGCAAAATTTGGAATATAAAAAAATACAAGTAAGTTTTAGCCTGTAATAATTAAGCAATTAAAATTCCTAAATTGCGAGCGAGAAAAAGGGCTTTGGATAGCGATCCCCTGCCTTCGTCAAGTGACGAAACCGAACTTTTAAATTCAAGGAATAAGCGAAAATCAACTAATAAAGGTCCTGTTGATCCGAGTGCAGTGGCTGGAACTTCCCGGGAAATGCAAACATTACAGTGTTTAAAAAATTTGTTAACAAATAATATTAGCTCATCTATAAGTTTAGACCTCAGAATTTTTTCTTCCCTAATAAGACACGAAACACCGGTTTATCTTCCTACTCCCTTGTCAGTAAATGCAATTGCTTTGGCCGGAACTCGTGATTTTAGTAAAATTTCAAAAATCGTTCAAGGGATGATTCCCTCCTTTGATGCAAATGTTTAACAATGTTAATTAGAACAAAAATAACTGGAGAAGCGAGACAACATATTCAGGATAGAAGAGGGATTACTTTAGATAAAATATTGAGAACCTTAAATCAAATCTATTCTAAAAACGAAGACATAAGTCAACTCATGCAAGATTTAGCTAATGTCGAGATTAAACCCGGTGAAACTGTTCAGGAATATGGAGCAAGAGTAAACTTGACTCTGAATAGATTAGTTTCTCAAGTTTTAGAAAATACTTCAGGGGAAGAGGGTATTGGAATGTGTAAAGCTTATAGAACTAGAGCAATAGGGAATTTCTTACGTGGTTTAGATTATAATATTTACTCCCAGATATAAGATACAGAAATAAACACACTAGACAAAGCCATTGCACTCGCCAATTAAGGAGGATCTTAAATTAAAAAGTTGGAAAAGAGTACATACAGGAACGTCAGCATCTGAAGCTGCTTCAACTTCTAATATAGGAGAAAATCCGAAACCGCTATTAAATTTAAATAAAAGAATAGCACACTTGCGAACTGAAAATCAATTTAAAGATAGAAATTGGATCAATAAGAAATTATGTTTTAATTGTAAGAAGTTTGGACATTTTAAAAGAGATTGCCCTGAATTGGCAAACAAAGGATTTGTTAAGGACAAAGAGGAATTTGGTTGTCATTATTGTCACATGAATAATCACACTTTTAAAGATGGTCGAATTCATAAAAAAAACATTCTTTAGAACGCAAACAATTAAAACAAAAATTTCGGGATTCAAAGTCAAAGAATGGCTCGTTTCAAAAAAGACCGGAATCTGATAAAACAGATTTAAATAAAAGAGTCATTCTTAGACTCGCAAAATTAGGAGAAAATGGACCAGCCCCTTTAGTAGAGCTGGAAAATCTAGGTTTTCTTTTTGAGAAATGTGTTTTCATGATTGACCCTGGAGCCAGTGTCAACTTGATTAAAGAAAATAGATTGAAGCCTTTTAAAGATATAAATCGAAAACGAATTTTCAATTTAATAGGAATTGGCTCAAACATGAAACTTACTCTTGGAGAAGTTAGATTAATGATAAAAGGTTTAGAAACCACTTTTCAAATAATTCCACAAAATTTTTCTATATTTCAGGATGGAATTATAGGAATAAACTTTTTGACACAACATAGAGCAATTATAAATTTTTCAAATGATCAACTTTTTATAGGGGAGGATCTTTTCCCTTTGCTCTCTCATGTTACTGTACAAATACCTGCCAGGACAAAAAAATGATTCCATTTACCTCTAATTGAAACTCAACTTAATAAAGGATATATTAGGAAAATTCCGTGTGGGCCTGGAATTTTTGCTAGAGAGGCTTTAGTTCTTAATAAAGATGGAAATGCGGATATTTTTATTATAAATCGTACCCCGAAAGAACTCAGTTTAACTGTTCCTCCTGTGACACTTGAAGAATATGACATAATAGCACCTTTAAATCGTTCAAATGGAAATTAATTTCCCACTGATGGACAGAAAAATTTATCCTCACGATTTACTAATATTTTACAGACTATGGATTTATCAGACTTGAATGATGAAGAACAGGGAAGTGTTCTTCCCATTCTTTCAGAATACTCTTCTGAAGGAAATAAGAAATGGAGTATGGTCATAGACTATCGCTCATTAAATGAGAAAACAGTTGGTGACGCTATTCCGTTTCCCAACATTACTGACATTTTGGACCAGCTTGGCGAAGCAAATTATTTCTGTCCTAGATTTAGCATCAGGGTCCCATCACATTCAATTAGATCCTGATTCTCAGCAAAAAACGGCTTTTTCAACACCACATGGACACCTGAGAAGTGTCATTTCCTTAAGCGCGAAATTGCTTATTTGGGACATGTGATTTCTTAGGATGAAGTAAAACCAGACCCATACCAAATTTCAGCTGTGAAACTCTTTCCGGTCCCAAAAGTAAAAAAGAATATAAAGCAATTTCTCGGTTTAGTAGGATATTACAGGCGATTTATTTCCGATTTCGCAAGAATATCGAAACATCTGACCTCTTCTCAAAGAGAATGTTGAATTTATTTGGACTTCTGTCCAACTGGAAGCTTTTGAAATTCTCAGAGATAACATATGTACTGAGCCGATATTACAGTACCCAGATTTCAAGAAACCATTTGTTTTGACCACAGATGCGTCGAATTACGCACTTGGTGGAGTTTTAAGTCAGGGTCCTATAGGACAAGACTTACCTATCGTTTTAGCATCACGCACCCTTCAAAGTGCTGAATTAAACTATTCTACTATCAAAAAAGAATTACTATCCATTGTTTTTAATGTGAAACATTTTAGGCCCTATCTGTTTGGACAGAATTTTACTTTGGTGACAGACCACCGACCCTTAGTTTAGTTGCATGGGCTAAAAGATCCTGTTTCAAGATTAGCTCGATGGAGAATAAAGCTGAGCGAGTATGATTACACTATTGTGTATAAACCCGGAAAAATCAACTCAAATGCTGACGCTCTGTCGAGAAACCCCTCGGAAAGAACGAATCCAGAAGGCCAAAGACCAATTTAACTGCTACGATTACTGCAGGTCGTACTTATGTAGGTATGGTTGAAGCTTGTAGAGATGGCGATGGCAATAAAGATCTGAGGGTAGTATTGGAACGGTTATTTTGTATGACTCTCGTAGAAAAAGAAATTAAGGGTGAAACTCAATGGAATAAACAGGGACTTCGTTATCAGTGCGATAAGCTTCACAATGACAGGATACTCAAACTGGGAGGAGATAGGCTGTGTGAGTCTGAGGGTTCCGAGATTTTGGGCCTTCTTAATAAAAGTTTGCTTCAAAATCCGAAACAAGTATCTAGCCTAAGTCAGGATTTGGTGTCGCTTTCACCCCTAACTCTGGCTAGATCCCAGAAAAATAATGCCTGGAGTGAAGATCCTATTACGAAGATACGTACTGTAGGTGAAATTGAAGAGAGTCCTACAAGTACTTGTATGGGTATCCCGGTTAACCAGATCTTAACCCTAGGAAAGGATTGTATATCTTACAGTAAAGATAAGATATATTTTGGAAAAGGGCATATTGTGCATCTAATCTCTGCAGATGGATATTCGTTATCAGAAGTGAATGATAGTTTAGAGGCTAAGGGTCTTTTGCGGATTGAAGATATCCCAAAAGAAAATCCGAAGCCCGGTGAAACTATAGTTTTTAATCGTAATGGACGATTTGTTTTTAGCCTTCTTGCGAATAACAAGATGGAAGATGTAATAGTTTTAGAGAAACTGTCAGAAGCGGTATTTGCTCTGAAGAAATCTATGGAAGCTTTACAAATAACCTCAGTAAAGATCTCAAGCAAAGGAAATGACCTAGGTGAATTTTCTTGGCTCTCAGTAGAACAAATAATCCGGAAACATTTTAGTAACTCAGGATTTTTGGTGGAAATTTGTTCGGAAGAAATAATAATTCCCCCTAGTAATATGAGTAATATGATAGTAGGTTTTTGTATGAACTGCCAGAGACATAAATTAGAACGAATTGGGACTAGATAACCTATGGTGATTCCAGACACTCCCAAGGGTCCTTTTGATAAAATAGAGATTGACATAGTAGGACCACTACCCACGTCTTCTAAGGGAAATTCATACATTCTCACTCTTCAGTGTAACTTCACGAAATATTCTGATGCTTTCCCTTTAAAATTTATTGACTCAGTCAGGGTAGGTTCTACATCAGCTGAACAATTTATTCCAAGGTATGGATATCCTCGTGTCATCCATACGGATCAAGGATATAACTTCATCAGTCAATGTATAAAAACATTTTGCAAAGTATTTAGGATCACAAAGATTCAATCAACTGCTTATCACCCCCAAAGTTTAGGATCTCTAGAGAGGAGTCACCAGACATTGGTAGAGTATTAAATACAATTTGAAACTGCCACAAATTGGGATGACTGGCTCCGTTTCGCAGTTTCCTCCTATAATACTAGTATCCATGAAGCAACTGGCTTCGTCCCCTACACCCTAGTTTTTAGAAAGGAAGCTATAATTCCTAATAGTTTTACACTAACACAACAAGAAGAAACACTTCTTGCACTATGCCACCTTTTAAATTCTGGCCGAGGAAAGGGCCTGTCCTGGATGCCAATATAGAGCTTTTAGGAACACCCCCGCTAACGAGTGTTGGATTTGCCGGAACGCCTTGAGTGAGTCCGAGTGGAAATTCTTTGTTAAAAGCTCATTTAAAATCAGACAGGTATTGATTAATGAGGAGAATCCATTACATAAAAATATAATTAGTTTTTTCACCACACTGAATTGCATACCTAACTTTGAATATTTGTTCTTTGTCTCTTTGCCATGGAATGCAGACGGGAGTATTAACGTAAACCCCATTATACCTATTTCAAATTTAGAGCTTAATGAATACCGTATGCTAATGAAAGCAGTAGACGATTTAGATTGCCATAAAGAAGACAATTTGCCAAATAAGGCTTATGAAACACAGGGACTACACTCCTTGCACTATGCCATCTCTCAAATTCTGGCCGAGGAAAGGGCCTGTTCTGGATGCCAACATAGAGGTTTAGGAACAGCCCCGCTAGCGAGTGTTGGATTTGCCGGAACGCCTTGAGTGAGTCCGAGTGGAAATTCTTTGTTAAAAGCTCATTTAAAATCAGACACGTATTGATTAATGAGGAAAATCCATTACGTAAAAATATAATTAATTTTTTCACCACACTGAATTGCATACCTAACTTTGAATATTTTTTCTTTGTCTCTTTTTCATTTAGATTCCGCAGACTCTGGGGTCGAAGATGATTTGCCCGACGGATAGATTTAAAAATCCAACTCATTCGTAAACCCGATTCGGCTGCCAAATAATTGGTCGAGATTTCATTTCATCGCAGGGTATATTAAATATTATAGTTATTGTGCCATGTTTTTATATATTTTATATATAAATCATATATTCCGTTAATCTAGATAATATTTAAGTTAAATAAATTAAGTGCGTTAATCCTTTATCCATGATGATACAAATATTTATAGTGTTATTTATATGAATTCTATACCATTGTTATACTGCATTCCAATTCATGATAAATAAAATAAATGTGATATACATACACAATCAATGAAATTTATTCTAGCTTACTGAATCTCCAATTAAAATAATTGAAAATATTCATTTCAACTTACCTTCCTATGTTTTTTCTTTCGCTTGTCATAAATCCTTTGGTCAAAAATTTCGCTGGGAGCGGTTGCAATTTTCCAGATTAGCATGCGCTGCCGGCGAAATCCTGCGGTTGTCCTTATGA
>NC_046657.1:115104456-115107394 GCF_010883055.1 Belonocnema kinseyi | reverse complement strand
TCACCATCCTTTTTCCTAATCATATGAATAGGCGAGGCCCAAGGACTGCTGGAAGGACGACAGATACCGTCTTTGACCATTTGCGCAAACTTGGTTTTTGCTGTCCGGAGGCAGACGCCTGGCACGCTCCGAGATTGGAGGACCTGTGGTGAGGATGTGATGTTGAACATCGCGTGCCACGACCTCAGATGTTTGTGTGACCCTCGTTATTTCCGGAAATTCAGCCAGGATTTCCGAGTAAGGTTGTGACCGATCTACGGCGCTCACCCCGAAAATGCTTGCGTTTTTCAGGAACCCAGCAGTGCTGAGACCGGTGGTTGTGTCCACTAAACAGGACTTATGAAGGAATGGGACGAGGCGATAATGCGCTAAGAAGTCGGCAACGATGATTGGGTAAGGGACTTCAGCCACGCGGAAGTTCTATGTAAAGTCCCGACGAAGGCTGATGTTCAGCTGGATTCGCTTTTCACTGAATGTGGAAATACGAGTATCATTTGCCGCGAACAAGGTACCGTCGTTGGGTTGGTTTTTTGCTTTTTTATCTGCCGGCAATAACGAGAGATCAGAGCCTGTATCTATTAAGAAGATAAGTCCGCTGTTGCGATCGCGGATATGGAGACGTTTAGAAATTTTGCCTGACCCGACGGTCTCCACGCGGGGGGACTCCCTTAGTTTTCCGGGCTCGATTTCTGAATCCACGAGCACGGTTGTCTATAGCTTTTTGCTTTGCTTCCGTACCGCTTGTGATAAAAGCAGAACTTTGTCCCGTCCCTGCTTTGAGATCGATTGCGATTGCCCCTGTTCTGCGAATCCGAACGCGATGGGTTTCGTGACCAATTTGATTGCAGTTTTGATACCTGGCTTTTTAATTGCTTAAATTCGTTAACAAGCCAGTCAAGTTTGGCGTCGGACGTTTCCGAAGGGGTTTCTTTCGTAATCGCGGCTGTGTTAAATTGCGACATGGGCGGAGTTGGAACGGCCACTACAATGTTGTCGGCTAGACGGGCCAAGGTTTGCAGATCAGCAGTTTCGTTGCCTGCCAGAATGGCTGTAACGTGCTTCGGAAGGTTGTTCATGAAAATAGTTTTCATGACTTCTTCAGTGCAGCCTCCATCATTGTAGCTGCACAAACGATTTAAAAGAACGGATGGTTTTCCTTCGAAGGACACTTCGCCCTTAAGAAGTCGACGGAAGCGAGTCTCGGCGGATTCGGCGAATCCTGAAACGATCCTATGTTTAATTTGATCGTAAATATCCGCGGGAGCCGGTGAGGCCGTTAGTATGTCCTTGACGTGGGCAATGACGTCGCTGTCGAGATGCGAAATAATGCAATCAGCCATAGTGGCTTGGCCTGAGACTAGTGCGCGACATGACGCCTCGACTTGCATGAACCATAACGATGGATCATTACGAAAGAACGGTGGAATTTTTGGAACTCGATAAGAATCAACGCATTCGCCCTGATTCGCGCCCAACTGCTCAAAAGCCCTGAGGAGTTCTTGACCCAGATTTATCTCGACGTTCGGACCGGTGGCCATAGTTTCCGGATTTACCATTACGCGAGCGAAAAGAGAAAAAAAAATTGATAAAGTCACCGCAAACGCGATCGCACAAGCCAGTAACGGAAAGACCGTAAGCACTGAACTGTCGCAATACCGACGCGTGCGTGCGTACACCGGATGTACGTCGCTTTGTTTTCAACACTCTGAATTTTTATTAAATCATGCTTAAATACTGGGTAAAAGTAGGTAGTACACGCTTGACTTGTCATGAGTACAGCGTCGAGTGGTTCTAATCGCACGGATACGCGTACAACGCGCGAGCATTCGAAAGTTTGACAGGTTAGGTTACCTGGCTAGTATTTGCCTAACTCAGCCTCTAGTTATTTTTTTTTTTTTCTTTTTTTGTTGCGAAGGATAACTATCATTAAAAACGTTAAATGTTTCGCGAAGTATTTACACTTTTTGAGTATTTCTAACAGACTTCAGAGAAAATAGGATCGTATGATACGAGGTTCGACGTGTTGTCACGTCCCGGTGACAGGTTTTCACTATGCGCTAAGACACTCGCGAAGAAAATCGCCGAGCACACCAAACCCTTCTAACCTTTTACGCCTCTGCCAAAAAAACAACACGAGCTATATAGTCCAAACTGTAAACATATGATCGTGACAAGTGTACCAACACAACAAAACAAAAAATTTAAAACTTGAATGTACGTAGCCCGCGAAAATTGAAAAGTCACCTTACTTTTTGAACACACCTCGTAAATATTAAATTTTGTGTGAAAAATGGTATCCAGTGCTCTAAAACTCTTGAAATGTTGACAGTTGCATACGGTGAGTCTACTCTGAGTAAGAAAAATGTGTATAAGTGGTACAAGCTGTTCCA
Source organism: Belonocnema kinseyi (assembly GCF_010883055.1). NCBI lineage: Eukaryota > Metazoa > Arthropoda > Insecta > Hymenoptera > Cynipidae > Belonocnema > Belonocnema kinseyi. Next base: position 115,105,004 of record NC_046657.1, on the reverse strand, counting down.
AGAAGGCCGAGAGGATGTCGAAGACGATCCGAAAAAAGCACGTCAAGTTCGATCAAATGTGAAGTTTTGCTCACTGTCTTCTTTGATTACCGTGACGTAGTGCATCAGGAATTTTCACCACAAGTTCATACGGTCAATAATGAGTATTAAATTCAAGTTATGCGCCGTTTGCGAGAGGCGATACGCAAAAAACGTCCGGAACTTTGGAAAAACAATTCGTGGCTTTTGCATCACGATAATGCACCTGCTCATTCATTGTTGCTTGTGAAAGATTTTCTGACCAAAAACAGCACCACAGTCATGCCTCAGCCTCCATATTCGACGGATTTGGCCCCCAGTGACTTTTTTCTTTTCCCAAAACTGAAGAGACCCATAAAAGGACATCGATTTTCAACGATTGAGGAGATAAAAACTGCATCGCGTGTATTATCTTATTTTTATCTTATTATATCTGAGGGGGATTACTTTGAAGGGGACAACATAAATATTGAGGAATAAATGAATATTTTTTGAGAAAACCATAAATTCACCTCATTTTTTGAACACAC
>NC_046657.1:115096711-115104356 GCF_010883055.1 Belonocnema kinseyi | reverse complement strand
TTTTCAACGACTCAAGGAGTATTCTCTCCGTCTTAACGTCAGCAAGTGTCAATTCGGGAGGGCAGAGCTAGAATTTCTCGGTCACCTGATCAGTCGAGATGGCTTTAAACCGACTCCTGAGAAGGTGCAAGCTATCGCACAATTTCCGAAACCATGTACAATAGTGGAACTCCGCAGATTCTTCGGCCTAGCCAACTTCTACCGGCGCAGCTTACAACACGCAGCTGACACCCAAGCACCGTTACATTGCTATCTGGGCGAATCACGGAAAAACGACAAAAGGGAAATTGTCTGGACTCACGTGGCTGAAGAGGCGTTTAACAAGATCAAGCAAGATCTTGCCAACGCAACTCTCCTGGCACACCCCGTCAGTGACGCTGAGACACGTCTCGTCACTGATGCATCGGACACCGGGATGGGAGCCGCTCTTGAGCAGAGAATTGCCAATGCGTGGAAACACTTGCCTTTTTTTCGAGAAAATTTACAGCGGCACAACGTGGCTATAGCGCCTACGACCGCGAACTCACTGCAGTCTATGAGGCCATAAAGTATTTCAGACACTTCTTGGAAGGTCAGAACTTTAAGGTGGTCACTGACCACAAACCTCTTACTTACGCCTTCGTGCAGCGTTCAGATAAAGCGTCTCCACGACAACAAAGACAACTTACTTTCATCTCGCAATTCACGTCTAAGCTCGAACACCTTCCTGGCGTTGATAATGTGGTGGCCGACTCTCTTTCCCGGGTGGAGGCCATACAACTGCCCACTGAATGGAATCTGAGCGAACTCGCTGAAGCTCAAAAGAATGACCAAGAACTGAAAAGTCTAATCGAATCTTCAGATTGTTCACTGAACTTTCGAAGAATTAAATGGGATTCCGGTCAAAGTTCGGTGTATTGCGACTTGTCAGGCGAAACGCTTCGTCCATACATTCCCCCTCTCCTCAGGGAAAAGGTATTCAAGCTCTTTCACAATCCAGCCCACCCAGGCGCTAAAGTCACGGACAGAATCATCCGTAAGCGTTACGTGTGGCCCAGAATGCATACCGACATTAGCAAGTGGTGCAAAGCATGTTCCGATTGCCAGATGTAGAAAATTGCGCGGCACAACCATCCTGCTCCCGCTCAATTTATAGCTCCGGACGGTCGCTTCAAACACGTCCACATGGACATCGTTGGACCGCTTCCCGAATGTAACGGATTCAGATACTGTCTGACGATGATGGACCGCTTCTCTAGATGGCCCGAAGCCGTGCCTCTCAAAAGATGTCGAAGCGCTGACAGTGTGTCGAGCTTTTGTAGACCACTGGGTCTCACGCTACGGAGCGCCTGAAACACTAACAACTGACCAAGGGAGTCAGTTCGAATCACAACTCTTCAAGGCACTACTTCAACTCACCGGCTGCCAACGAATACGAACAACGGCTTATCACCCAGCATCGAATGGTATGATTGAGCGGTGGCATCGTTCCTAAAAGCCGCAATCATGTGCCACGCGAATCCGGATTGGTCGCGATCTCTCTCAACAGTTTTACTAGGGCTCAGATCAAACGTCATGGACGTCGGTTCATCTCCCGCGGAATAACTGTTTGGCACAACCCTACGTATACCTGGGGAGTTCGTGCTTCCAGACGAGTTCACTCAAAATCCTCAAATATTCTCAGAAGAGTTTCGCGAGCATATGCGATCGGTCAAGCCAGTATCGGTCGGGCATCACGGCAAGAAACGAGCATTCTTACATAAAGACTTAAACTCTTGCTCACACGTTTTCCTTCGAGTCAGAACAGGAAAAAAATCCCTTGAGCGTCCGTACACCGGCCCACATAAAGTAATCAAGCGAACCTCAGACCGCGTGTTCGAAATCGACGTTAACGGATCGTCACGTCAAGTATCAGTAGAAAATGTAAAACCTGCGTACTTCCTCCGAGACGATATTACTAATCACTCAACGACTAATGTAAACGAAAAGACTGTGCCAAGTGTAATTCCTGTTACCTCAGATAATTTAGCTACGGTAACTCCACCGTTAAAAACGTACGCACGTAAAAAGAATGTATCTTTCGCTACCTAATAACGCGTCAGGTTCATTACTAGCAATACTCGAAGAATAAAGTTTAATCAACCTCCTAGATATTAAAGCTACGCTTAAAATATGTATGATTAGTATCTGAGTACCTGCGAAAATAATGTAGTGTATCACTTCCGCCAAAGATTGTAAGCCAAATGCGTAGTTATAGAAGGTATTCACCCCTGAAATAATTATATTCGTTTTCTCTATATATATCATTTACGTTTTCACCTGCGTTTCGTAAAACTTAAGTTATAATGTTTCCTAAAGTGCCATAAGCACTAAAGTTTTTAAATGTTTGTAATCACCATCTCGCACGTCGCGAGCGTTTCTTAATCATAATCTTATAAATTACTGCGAGTAGGCTAAATTTTTTTTATAGCAAATATTGCCATGACAGGCTCGATAAAAAAAAAACTCCACTACTCTCATTAAATCGTCATTTTCATAATGTAACGTCACTCGGGGGGGAGTACTGTAGGGTCGTAGCACCCCCACTACTCCACTCAGCGGGGTGGAACCAACGAGCGAGTTTCCACTCTCTACGCGTGACCCGTGGTCAAGTAGGCATCGGAAGCGATGCGAGAGTTTCCTCTCTAGCAAGTAGAACACCGCCTCTACACAGTCAGTCGTCAGCCTCGCAAAGATACACTAGTCTCGCGGTACGCGCAATGTATCGCACTGAATTAATAAAGTTTCTAATTTGTTAACCTCTGACTCCAGTCTCTCATCACTAATTTTACTGCGGACGTAGACCGCTATCAATACCTAAGTTGCTGAAATGACTAGGTTCTACAGAGAGCGCAATCGCTGCGCCATCCAGCGTTCACTCCTAACGGGATCAATGTATGTTCTAGAGGATAATTGCTAGAGGATATATAGGATAACACTAAACGAGTTATTTGACTACATGAATAGGTAGAGTTTGTTGCGGAATGATGTTTCTACAGGAAAAGTTTTTTGAAGACAAATTAAATTCCTTTCAAACTTAAATTTAAGAGAAAATTCCATTCATGTAAAGAAGCATTTTTCTGATACAAGAGGAAATTTTTCTGGGTGGAAAATAATTTAAATAAATTTTTGTTTTTCTATGATACACATATATTTGGATTATTTTTTCTGTTTTAGACAGAACGTCTTTCATCATTTTAACTAAGTCTCAGATAATAAGTTGCGGATACTCGATCAAGTTTATAAGAAAATAAAACTACGAAGAAAAAAATTCAAGAATAATTATTCTTAGCCGTGGAAAAAGTAAATCAAGAAGAAATCAAACTCATCACTAGTGGTTTGCTTATCAATTCTTTTCGAAAATGGTTCCCAGGAGCAGCAGAATGCGACAATATAAATATATTACCTCTAATTCTGAGTAAAGAGCCGATTTGAATGCAACTTCAAAAGATGGCGATACAGCTTTACATGTTGCTGCTCGAATGGAGCATTCTCAGTTTGTTTCTTTGCTTTTGGATCAGGGTGCAAACTATGAATTAAAGAATCGGTTTTCTAAAACTCCTTTATTTTTATGTCTTCAACAAAGTAAATATGTCAACAATTGATAATATTTTGGATAGAGAGATTAATGAAAAACGTCTTGAAAATATTATACCTTTGTCACTAGGTAACATCAGTGGCATAAAGTACTTTTATTATGCTGCGGCCACAGCTAAAAAAGAGTTGATTGAACTGCTCTTGCTCAGAAAAATAAATTTTAATCAACATTTTGAAAGAACAGGAATGACGCCTCTTCATGCTGCGATCGAAAATGGAAAAGTAGATATTGTCAAACTTCTATTGCAACAAGGGACAGATTGGACAGTCACCAGAAATCTTCGTCAGTTTCCATTTGATACTTCAACATCTTCAAATGGTTATACCGTTCTACATATGGCTGCTCAAAAAGTGCACAAAGAAATGATCAATATTTTTCTAGAATATGGCTCGTTTAATTGCCTTTTCATCCCAGCAGGAGAACACGGATACACGCATTTCCATGTTGCAGTGGACAGTGAACATGAGGATGTAGTCAAACTCTTCCTGGAGATTGGTGTTCGTGCAGATTGTCCCACTGGCAGAGGTTTTGTTTCTCTTTATATTGCTGCACAAAAAGGACATGAGACTATATTACAACTTTTGCTAAAATACGATACTCCCGTTGATGTTGTGGGACAAACGAGTTTTGAATTGTCGACAGAATGTAATTCAATATTAGAAACTTACGGTATAGTTGATCTCACTCAAGAAGGTCGCCACTGGATCATTAAATGGGATGAAGCTTTCAGTCCTCTTTACGTAGCTTCTTACCATGGACATGAAAAAATGGTCAGAACTCTCCTCGAGAAAGGAGCCGATCCGAATTCCAGTTTCGAAAAAGGTATTACGCCTGTCCACGCTGCTGCCCAAGAAGGACATAAAGAGATTGTCGATTTGCCTCTGAAGAATGGTGCACTTGCTAATTTCAATAAATCTAACCAATTTTCTACTCCTCTTATTGTTGCCGCTAAAGGAGGACATGAGGAAATTGTAAAAATACTTTTACTCCACGATGCTGATGTTAAAACAAAACTTCGTTCACCATACCGCGATTTTTCAAAGTGCATCGAAAACGTTTTCAGTTGTGAAAATTTTCCATTATGTATCGAACATGGGAATGGTCAAATGGCACTTCAGTTTGCCGCTAAAGCAGGAAATAAAAGTGTTATCGATATGTTATTAAAATATGGAGCCGATGTTAATGAATGTTCTGATGATGGGCATCCTTCTATCCCAATTGCCGTTTTTGAAAATAATGTGGAAATTCTGCGGACACTTCTAGAAGCTGGTGGTAATATGAACTGAAGAAATTTTCCTAATCAGAATCTACTGCATATTGCAGTTATGAATTAAAATCTTGATATGGTTGAGATTCTCTTGAAGAAAGGGTTGTCGGTTTGCATTAATAGTGATGAAATACATTTCCCCCTACACACTGTTATTACAAAAGGCCACGAAAGAATAATAAATAAGCTGATTGAGTATGGTGCTAAGTTGAATTCAGTATGTTCCAAAGGACTGACACCGTTCTATCATTCCGTAGAAGCAGGCAATCTAGACATTTTAGAAATTTTGTTACGAAAAGGGGAGTCTTTTAAGAAAATAACTTTAAAGGGAGAATCTTTATTGCTTTATGCACTCAAAAACAGAGCAGTTACAAAAATGCTCAAACTTCCTCTGCGTTGTGGTGCAGATTTAAATGCTAGGAATAAATATGAAACACCACTATTCTACATTATAGGCGTGCTAGTTCCAGAGAAGGATAAAAACGGTGATTGAAAATATGTGCCTGAAACTGATAAAATTAAACTCTTGCTAGAGTATGGCTCTGATCCTAATGATGGGGTAAACCTCGAAGGACGAACTGTTTTTCACCACGCTGTGGTAATAGGAAACAAAAATGCAGCAGATCTTTTATTACAGTATGATGTCAACGTGGATGCTCTAAATAGTAATGGGGACACTGCTTGCAAGATTGCGAGAAATATAATATCTCAAATTGCAAAACGATGTTGTGAATGCAATCGTTTAGGTGCTAACTGGACTGATTATATTCCTCAAGCAAGAAGAGCAGGATTCATGTCTTACAAGATTCATGACTGGAAGGAGCCACAAAATTGTTCAATATGCAATCGACCTTATCAAGATGATTTTGACGAGAATGGTGATAACATATATGAGAGGAATCCTCTGCTATATTTAGGAATGATGTGTTCTATAGCAAAAGAGATAGCCAGGAAAGAGGCTGGTAAAGAAGACATTAATGAACAGAATTTGGAGTTAATGAACGATTCAATGGTGAAAGGCGTGTCTTATTTGGATATTGTGGTAGGAGACGAAATAAAATTAGTTGCCTACGCAGCAAACCACATGATAGTAAAGAATATGAATTTAAATATACCATAAATTGTTTCCAGAATATGCGAACGTTTTGAAATCTCGTATGGAAAGAGGGGAAAAAAGATTATGAATGCTGGGCAAGAACGAGGAACCTTTTAAAAAAGCTTTGAAATGGGAAGCACCTTTTTTGGTTTTGGAGCAAATATTCAGCCATCTGAGAAGTACCGATCTGAGTAACTTATACAGAGCCTGCAAGCCTGTAAATTTAGACGATTCAAGCAGCGATGAATATTCAGACAATGGAACAGATTCTGATAATTCAGATAACGATGATTCGACAGATGACAGTTTATAATTTGGAGAAGATTCTCGTGATTCGTTTTAGGAATTTGAATGTGAGTAGTCTTCATATGAGATACTTTAACCAGTTTTTTTCTAGATTATAAAGTCAAAAGTCATTTTAATAGACGCTATAGTTCATCGACGAAATATTGCTTTATAAAAATGAAATCAGTAGCAGCGTTTGCCTTTTATGTCCGTTGGTTTTCGCGTTCCTCCCCTTATAAAAGAGAGGTATTGATAAGTATTGAATCCAGTCTTTCTGTAATCAGTCACGCCTCTCACATCAGTTAGCTTTAACTCTAGTAGTCCGGGAGCTCGCGACAATTCTATGGACGTCATTTTAGTACTTACTAAAATTTCAGATTCTTTTGTTTTCATAGTCAACAGTTCGAAACTCGTTAACTGCCTAGCAGCTATTGGTGCATTTTCCAACAATTTATCGTTAAGCTGTCAAACATATAAAAAAAATGACAGGATGACTATTAGCCAGAAGAAGGGTTCTGGCCAGAATCTGACTGGGTTAAATCGGGATACTATTTTGTTAATTGCCCGGACGGGATCTGACCGAGTTCCCACCGAGACCCAGTCGGGCCAAAAATGGTGCATAATAGAAGTATCATAACCTTCAAAACATCTCAAGAAATATCCACAAATGACTGCCGTAAGTGGGTCGTTTGTGAATATCTGACAGGTAAAAGACCAATTTTTTGTGCTTTAGATGTTTTTTTATCAATTATGAAAGAAAAATTATACTAATTTTAATTTTATGGTTTCCCACTTATGGTTCTGCGGTTCCCAGACTTGCCGTGACTGCGAAATCGTTGACCAACTTGTTTTTTATTTTTAAGCATATAGTTTCCCAGTGAAATTATACTTTTTTTTGTGATACGATTTTCGCTTATTTTTAATGTATCTATGTATTATCTTGAATAACCAAAAAACGTAATAAGAAGAGAAATAACTTTTTCCGAACGAGGTTTTGAATTACGAGGGTAGTTCAATAAGTCCTTAGAATAACCAACAAATGGCGCGCGAATCGCTCAAAATCATCTGTTTTCAGTCAGCACCACTCCCGACTAGATATATGGTGCAGTCACAGTCCACATCTTCTGAGTTTACGTGTTTTTATAACCAATTGAAAAAAAATTGTTCGTTAAGAAAAATGGAAAAAAACGAGTTCAGAGCGGTAATCAAACATTTTCATTTAAAGGGTTTAACTCCATATGAGATCAAAAATGAATTGGACTCAGTTCATGGCTCATCTGCTCTTTTGGCGCACATAAGTCGGAATCGTGAGGAATTTTTTCGTCGATTTGTGACTGCGGATGAAACATGGATACACCATTACACTCCTGAGACAAAGGAA
>NC_046657.1:115089990-115096611 GCF_010883055.1 Belonocnema kinseyi | reverse complement strand
CAAGTGTATAGAGCTCCAAGGAGATTATGTTGAAAAATAAAAAAAAATTTACCCAAAAAAAATTGTTTTTATACTTCATTCTAAGGACTTATTGAACTACTATTAAAACAATTGTCTAAACCGATTTCATAGTTTAAGATGTCAGGTAAAACCCCTGAAATTTATTTTGTCTCTTGTAAAAAAACCTATGCAAACTAAATTACGCTTAAGCTAAAATATTTATGCAATTCAACTTTAATTTCTAACCATGCCATTTCGTACAGAAACTAAAAGATCCTAACCTATATTTTAGTACTTACATTGAACCAATGTTTGTAGTTAATATATTTATTATTATGAATGCAGTTCTTAAATTGAAATTCCAACATCTTTTTACAGGTGGAAATAACTGCTGACAAAGATTTTTATCTCTGCCAGTTGCTAGAATATGTTCGCTGTGGTAAAAAGACTCGAGAAAATATACGATCGAAGACCACAGTCAAAAACCAGTCGAATTCCGACCGGGTTACCCTATTTGTATCCGGGATCCGATCGGGTAATCCGGCCAGGAGCCGACTGGATACACTCGGCCCGGATCCAACCAGCGCAGCGTGACGAAACCAACCCGGGCATAATTTCTACACGGGCTCTTCACAGGAATTTTTGACATGTTTGACAGCCTTCCAGTCAGAACATTATACCGTGAAAAGTTTGAAGGCGCCTCCAAATAATGTTTTATTTGAATTATTAAATAAGTAGTATATAAATAATTAATAATAAATTCGTAAAATCTTTCAGAAAATAGTTTTAATACGTCCCACTGGACATAAGGGTGCTTCACAAAAAGTATCGACGTGTCCGATTGAAAAGTTGTCCCAGTGGTCACAAAGTTTAGCGACATCTTTACGACATTGTTACGACATCTTTACGACATCATATGCCCATGTCGTTAAGGTGTCTTTACGATATCGCAAATGAGTTGTATGATCTGACGATGTCCTTACGATATCGCAAAGACACCGAAACGACATGGACATAGGATGTCGTAAAGATGTCGTAACGATGCCGTAAAGACGTCGCCAAATTTTGTGCCTACTGGGTTCATCTGAGAAGAACTACTTTCTCATTTGGTTTTTTCAAGATGGACCCTTTTTTATTTGGACATGTCGCACTGTGATCTAAAGTAGGAAAGAAAAACAGATTTCTCCCCTAACGGACCGAAGGAACCGAAAGGAGCCTCTACAAAGTACCCGTAAATACCCCATTTTGTCCCCATTCGGTTTCTATTTAAAAAGCACAAAAAAAAGCAAGATCAAATTTTAAACTGTTGAAATTCGGATTCTACGTTAAATTTTCAATTAGAAACTCACGTAGTAATCGCAATACTTTTTTTTACAGCTGAAGGTGGCTTCAAGCGCATCCATAATAGCGCAAGTAGTATGTTGCTCGCGAAGTTTAAAAATAAAATTCTCACTTATCATCTCAACGTTGTTGTCTGAGGTTTCCACTACGTGGTGCTAGCATCCAGACAAAATTCTTAAAGTTACCGACGGAACGCTTATTAACTGCTACTAAAAGAAGATGCAGTTAAAGGCGCCTTCCACCCATGTAAACGACAAGTATTTTATTTTCTAAAGTTTTTAACGCTGCAAGAAAAAGTATTGCAATTACTACGTGAGTTTCTGATGCAAATTCTAACGTAGAATCCGAACTTCAACAGTTTAAAAATTGATTTTGCTGTTTTGTTTTTAGTTTTTTTTAAAAAGGAACCGAATGGGGATTCAATGGGGTTTTAACGGTTATTTTGTAGAGGCTCCTTTCGGTTCCTTCGGTCCGCCAGGGTCAGCAATAATAAAACTTTTTTTGATTGAAATTTGCTTATAACGAAGAAAACTGTTGATAATAAGCTATATCTTGTGGTAACCAGTTTCAACAATGCATTTTAAAGCAGATTAGCGAACAAAAGATATAAATTCTGTAAGAATAGGCTAAATTTTGCAATAATGTATAAAAAAAATTTTTTTATCGTATGATTTGATAATTAAACATTTTTCAATACGCATTAAATTAATCATTATGCGAATTATTTGTGCTCTAAAATGTGGCCATTTATGGATTTAAGTTGTTTTGTTGCATATGTGAGTCATCTCAATGAGGAAAAAAAATCTGAAAAATTCGCCTTCTTGCAAGATTTTATGTTAAATACCAGATCCGTCCTAAATGTGTTCCTTCCAAAATTTTAAGATCACGTGTGTTTTGCAAATTGCATAAGTTCCTTTTAGTTTGAGAATATAAAAGTTTACATCTTTCATATAACAGCTCTAAAGATATAAAGATTCTATTTTAAATAATAAGCCTACATTTTATATTGCAGGAGTTTGGTCAACTATCACAAGATATCGCAAAAATTAAAAAAAAAATGTAAAAAATTCATTGTGTATATTGCTTTGTCCTAGTTCTTCTATTAAAAAGTTGTCACCTTTTATGGACTAATGTATATTGTATAACTCCTGTTTTACAGAGATGTATATTGCAACCACGCCAGTTGGATCCTCTATGAGTCAAGACGCTTTTAATATATATTTGGTACCAGTATTCTTTTATTTTATTACCTAAATTTGATTGGACTATGTGAAGAGTTCAGAGAAACTCATTCAAAATTACTAAATTTTAAGTATTCTATATCTATTATCCATAGATACACTGCATTCTATGTTTTATAATGTTATTTAAGCAAACATAAAATGTTGATAAAATCAGCTTTTAATTTATTATGCTCTCATTACTTCTATGAAATACTTCATGTAGAAGATTTCTGAAGTTTTAATAAGAAAGTATGAGTCATCTTGAATTAAAATACGCAATGATCCTAATTAACTTTATCACGATCCCTTAACCTTTAATCCCTCTTCAGAGAATTGCCGAACTTGAAGAAAAAGAATGACATTACTCAATTCTAAAGACACTGCCTTCGTTTTTTGGTGGACTAAAGCTAGAAGCAGGAAAAAGTCTTATCATGGTACAAAATCCAAGATGGGGCGACTTTATTCTTGGATACAGTTAACCGCAAGAAGAAGCAGATTCTTAGCAAAACGTAATTCTCCCAGTGGGCACAAAATTTGGCGACGTCTTTACGACATTCTATGTCGATGTCGTTACGGTGTCTTTCCGATATTGTAAACACATCGTTAGATGATACGACGCCTTTACGACTTCATAAAGACACCTTAAGGCAATGGACATAGGATGTCGTAAAGTTGTCATAAAAATGTCGTCAAGAAATGGCTTTTTTTAACTCGCCTAGAAGGAATAACACACGATTAAGTTTTTGATGCTAATAGTGAAGCTGAGGGTCATGATGATAAAAAATATTTATCTGATCGCCTCTTTGTATTTTTTACGGAAGAGTTCATGTGTAAGAATTAATTTAAATATATTGGAATTGACCTTGTTAAAACAGAAAATTGTTATGCCTAGATAATGATTCAAATATATTAGCTTGTTTAGCGAACTGAATACAAGAATGAAAAACATGAGCCTCAAAATTAACGCGAATAAAACGAAAATTCCGGTGTTTGAAGGGAAGGGTGAGAAAAGAATATGCAATCAGGGTAGCGACTCGACCGGGAAACCAGGATAGAACGTGAAATGACCTGGAACTTTAGGAAGATACATAATATTAATACACTTATTTTTTTACGTGCAACTATCATTTAATCCACTTGACTTTACCTAGGAAATTTAACAATGTTACCATAAAACCCGCGATTTAAAGAATGTGACGTTCCTTGAGTCAAATTTTTGTACATTGTGAAATATGTCAATACTTTATGAGAGAAAGAATTTTTACTTTTTTCCATTATATGAAAAACCTTTTGCAAATTTGTTGTTATGTGAGCTTTTTTTCGCTGACTTAAGTTTGATAATCGAATTGATGATAGCCCAAACATAAGTGGGTAAAGCTGGAATTACCACTTTGCCCAAAAAACTTCAGAACTATGCCATAATTACGGGCTCATTTAAGGCTCATTTGATAACCAAAAACCAAATTTTGGGCTCTGCATTTTTAGAAAAAAATGCATGGTAATGCCAGATTTACATAATGCTAGCAGTACCATGGTAGAAATACTCGTTATATGAAATTTTGTCTTTTACAGGAATTGAGTACTCATTAAAGGCTCTTGCATGGCCCACGGCGAAACTTTTCAAAAACAAACCCTGTCATAAATAAACTACCCTAAAAATTATACATGCACTCATCTGAAAATTGAGTAGACCAGAATTAAAGGCTCATTTTAGGCTCTCCAAGGCCCCCAAAATCAATCTTCCAAAGACATCCCTTGAAATCAAGAAACTACCCCTTACTTAAAAATGCTGATAAAGTGCACTAATCATGAAACTGAGTACTTCAGAATCGAAGGCTCATTAAAGTCTCTTGTATGACCTAAGCGTAAATTTTCAAAAACAACCCCTATTATAAATAAACTACCCTAAAAATTAAATATGCACTAATCTGAAAATTGAGTACACCAGATTTAAAGACTCATCTTAGGCTTTCCCACGCGCCCAAAATCAATCTTCCAAAGCCATCCCTTGGCATTAAGAAACTACCCCTTACTTTAAAATGCTGATAAAGTGCACTAAATATGCACTAATCATGAAACTGAGTACATCAGAATCGAAGGCTCATTAAAGGCTCTTGTATGACCCAAGCGCAATTATTCAAAAACAACCCCTATCATAAATAAACTACCCTAAAAATTAAATATAGATTTGAAATTACATTCTTGTAGAAAATCACCCAGTGGGCGCAACATTTTAGAACGTAATTGGAACGTCCTAAAAACGTTTTTTGGGCGTATAAGTCAAAAGACGTCATTCGAACGTTTTAAAAACTGTCCTAAGTCAGGCCAAAAGTCAGGTTCCAATTACGTCTTTGAAACGTCTCTGGAACAATGTATGTTTATGGAACGTTATATGGACTGACTTAGGACACTTTTAAGCTGTTCTAAAGATGTTCTTTAACGCTTGTTCCCACTGGGCACTCAATACATAAAGGAGGCAAGTGGAAATCGAGTCTATCCGTTTATGAAAATTTGTTATCGGTCTCAGATAAATTTAATCATTTCAATCGGTGACCGCAGAGACACCACCGATTCTGGAAAATTTCTTTGAATTATTATTTTTCTATTTATAAATATGAACAATCGGAACAGCTATAGCTTGTTTATAATTCAGACAACTCAGTAAATATGGTTCCAATTGAAAAAGTATAAAATAATTTAGCGAGATTTGTCTTAATTGGTTCTAGCTGTATGCGGGCAGATCAAAAGAATTCAAATTATCGTGAATCGGCATTCTTAAATTCTCCGATTCAAATAATATGTATTTAATCGATTGTTTTTTGCTGGGCAGGACGCTGATTTGCTTGCCATACCGACCCAATTATTCTCGAACCATGCTCGTGTATCGTGTACATATTCGATCAAACATACAGATATTTTTGAACCGCTTCAAAAAAAATGAAATTTTTTACTCAAATACATGACCTTGAAACACGGTCTCATGTTTAGATTTTAACGTTAAAATATAATCCGCTTTATGAAATCTAGTAACACACTTCTTGCGTTTGTTCTCGTCTTAGTATGATATGTACATAATAAGTACCGCCGTGCAGGGCTATAATAGCTATCTAACTGTATGCACCTTGGGCCGAAACTTTCAAAAACATGACCTTAAAATATTGACTGGCCATTGCTTCCCCGATTTTGCTTTTCTGTACTAGAAAAAACTGTAAAAAGATTGTTTGGTCAAATTAATAGTACTTCAATTTATGGTTAAAATTAACTAGACTATAACGATACTAGAAAAAATTTATGAACAAAATTAGTATCAATTTATTTCACATATTTTGTCTATAAATAAATTAAATATATACTGAATATGTATTAAGCATTAACGATCCTGTTGAGAATAAAGACACCCTTGTGAATTTTTCATTAAAAAAATAGATTACATTTTCTAGAATATGCCAGAACTTTCAAGAACTTTCTAAAAAATTCCGAAATATTCCAGAAAAGTCCGGAAGTGTTATTTTCTATCTTTTCCTAAGGATGCTTTTTGCACAACAACCATTTTTTCGGTATTACAATTAAATTCTAAATGGTAACATATGTTTTTTGGGAATTATCAAAAGGGTACTTTATGATTTAAAAGAATAATGATAAGAATTAAAATATCATAATTTAATTTTAATATCAATGCGCCTACGGTGCCTAAAGATATTTTTTTCATTAAAAAATAATTGCATCCAAATATCATTCACAGTTTTTCAAAATAAAGGATTAAAAAATCTATTTTATACCTTTTATGTTTTACTTCATATTTTATACATGTCATGGGCGTTGTTAACAAATTCTCATACTATTTGTGACCTTAATTAAAGTTAACCTCGAAATACCATCCCAACTGAGAAATAAAAGCAATGAATTGTGAAAAATTAAGTCATCTACGCAATGTCTGGCAAAAAGGTTTCCTCTGAAGGTTTTCTACTCTTCCCATTTTCATTCCACGAAACAATTGATCACAAATTGGTTAAATTATAGTGGCACTTCCGATGTAAGCCGAAAGTTCCTAAATGTG
>NC_046657.1:115080129-115089980 GCF_010883055.1 Belonocnema kinseyi | reverse complement strand
CATTTCTGGAGGAAATAAATCTGTAATTTTTTCGAAATTAAAATATTTATACGTGCCACCGGGGACTTCAAAATATCATTTGATTAACATGGGGAAATTTTAGATTTTCGAAAAATTGAATTCGTGCTCTCCTTTTTTTTTAGCGAAACGTGCCAACTTTTGTATGGATTGAAGAGGAGTGTCTACCAAATAAAATAATACTAATAACATTGATTTTTAACCCACCGTTACCGTCCCACAGTGCCCCAAATATGACCCAAAAATCAAAAAGTTAAATGATGTATTATTGTTAATTTTGAGCGCTTCCTGTCGTCTTTTTCATATAAATAATTACTAGTCGTTAATTTAAATATTCTCCATGACTTTTACAAACAATATTTGATTGTTTAAATAAATGTAACTTATTTAAGCAATTATGTTTTGCCAAAAAATGTAAAGAATAATATTTTCTGATTTAAATGTAATAGTTGGTAATTGTTTACAATACAACACGTTTTTTAATTACTATGTAATTGCAGTAAGTACTGTTTTTGATCCTTATTTTTCGTTATCAAGCAGTTAAAGCCCGATATTAATTTTATACCTTTTTCAGTAGTATCATTCACTATTATTAATGTTTAAAAATTGTTGAGTCTCACAGGTAATCTTCGTTCGTCATCCATTCTGATGCGTCAAATTAAAAATGGGGTTGTCTTATGCTTTTTATTATTTTACAGATTATAAACCAATTGTTCTAATTGTACAAAGTTAACTGAAGTAATTTTTTTATTATTTTAATTATTATAAACTACCTAAAATATAGCACTTCTTCCTCACAAGTGATTTTCGGAGAAAATGTTGAAAAATGAAACATGTAATTTAGATAAGTGCATTAAATTTTTTCATAATATAATCATGTTAAAGATTGTAAAAATATGAAGAAAGCAGTAATAAATACATTTTTATAATTTAAATTTTATTATTAATTTTATGATTTATTTAATAATGCGTCAAAAAAGATGTAAACCATCCATGCTCAATTCTAAGGAAACTAAAAAAATAAATAAGTACAGTAAAACTCTTCTATAGCGCCGATTTTTGGACAAACGTTGGGTGGGAACTAACTCATTATAGACCGCTCCGCTTTCGTTTGTTCGCGTCTGAGTGCTCGCCTGAGTGACAAACGCAGACCCCGCACATCCCGTGCAGCTCCTGTTACACATAACTTAGGCCCGGCGTCAATTCTCGGAAGGGCTATAGAAGGACGGGCTATTGAAGGGTTTCACTCTAATTGTATAAACAATAAAATAAAACTTTTAGCAGAAATTGCAACTCCAAAAAATCATTAAATATCATGTTTAATTCAGAAAATACGATTTTTACAATATTGTTGGAAAAATAATTGTTTAAACAAATTACATTTTTTTATACAATTTAAAAATGATGAATATATTCTTTGGATACATTATACATTCAGAAAAATAATTGTATGTATTCCATTTTATTTCATTTTTTTTTATTTATTGAGAAAGAAACTGCTTGAGCAAATCAATAAAAATTGTTTCAACAAACGGAGATTTGTTAAACATTAAGGGAAATGTATAAATATTATATAATTATTCAATGGAAATTATCATAGGATACTAATTTAAGAAAGAATTTGACATCTTTGGCTCGATTTTTAGAAATGTTGTAAATGAACAATAGTTAATTGTTTGAATAATTACATAATGTTTTTAAACATTTTTCTACTCCAAAAAATGACCAAATGTTACATTTCAATAAGAAAATATTATTGTTTTTTACATTTTTGGGAATAAATAATTGTTTAAATAAGTGACATTTATTTAAAACAGTAAACATTGTTTAAAAAAGTTATGTGAAATATTTAAATTCGCCATTAGTAATTATTTATATCAAAAAGAGCACAGAAATCGATAAAAAGTAACTATAATACGTAAAAATGTTTTGTTTTTTTCGTTATACGTGTTAATACTTGAATGTCGAAAAAATTAATAATTTATTTCCTTCAGAAATAGAGGCTTGGGGGGGGGGGGGGACTTGCCTTGTAACTCAAAAAACGATTTTCGGAAGTATTCATCCTTGCAGTTTGTTTTCTTAATTTTTTCTTCCGCTTCATTTAACTAAGAGAAAAAAGAAGAAAAATAAATAGCTAGATTAATAATATATTGCATAACAAATTTGCTTCAAATAATTATATATGTTCTAATCTAATCTCCTTTTTTGAGTTTCATTGTGTTTATTGAAAAACTAATTTTTATGGTTAATAAGGATAAGCCTAATACGAAATTAAAAATTTAGTCTTTGATTAACTATATTTAAAATATTTGAGAATTTTCTGAATATGTTCCTTTTTTCCGTTGAAAATTGCAATTATTCAGTAAAGTTTAAAAAAATGATTTGCTCTCAATATGTATTTGGTTCAATAAGTATGTATATGGTTGCCTAAAAGGAAGGCCATCTTAATTGTACAATGTCAAAATTTGTCAAGTGGGTCACTTTTTTTATGGGTTGTGATTTTTCTTCGGGAATGCGAGATAAGTTAGAGTTTTACATAAATAAAATGGCCCTAAAACATTTTTGCAAAATTTTCATTTTTTGAGTCGTTATTGTTATTTAAAGTTTTTAGCATTGTCCTCGTAATTAATTTTTTTCTTCCAATCGGTACAAACAATCGTTATAATTTTTGGCAAATAAACATATAGAATTAACATAAACAAATAGAATTTGTTCTAACTCCTGAATTGATTTCAATGCTTTAGTTGATTAATTACGATAGCTCGTTTAATTACGAAGATTTTGGTTTAAAAAAATTGGGGAACTTGCATATCATCAAAAGTTGTGCGTGTTTTCGTGTTGACGCTCCGCGCTCCATGCCAATTTTTAATCAAATAACGTGATGGCGTAGCATTCTTAACTCTGTTGATACAATAAGAGGGCCATATTGTGAAGTTGTAAACGTGATGCAGATTGTCCCCGATTTAAGAACATTGCCTGTTGATTGTTTGAATGAAGTGAAGAAAAATAAGAATTTTTTACAACCATAAAATAACAACATAAAACTATCATTATACACATTCAGGGTCTTCATGCACTACTTTTCAACAGAGTTCTTTGTTCAATTTTATTTTTTTTTCTATTGTACATTTTTCTAATTTCCCATTGAAAATTGCAATTATTTAGCAAAATTTGTAAAAACTATTTGCCTTGAATAATGATGAACTCGAGTATCTCGGGAAATTTATTTTTATTTTATAACTTTTTTCTTACGCAAAAAGATGCTTTATTGTCTGTCTAAATCAAAAGAGTAAAAATTAAAAAATATTACTAGTTAAATTTTAGAGAATTGGTTCGTGTTAAGTAGGCCACCGAAGATTAATAAAAAATAATAATCCGATTATTCAAGATATTTCCTAATTTAATAGAAAAAAAGGAATTTCTTGCGATGCAGATTATAAACTTATTTAGGACTGTACATAATAATTAAAAACCGTTATGAAAACAGGAAAAGTGAAAAATAAAATTTTATAAATAAAATGAAGCAATGATGTAACATTTTTAACTCCATCAAAAAAACAAGAAGACTCTTTTCTGAAATTGCAAACGTGACCCAACTTGGCTCTATTTCCAAAATTTCCTCCTTTTAATTATAATGGTTGAATAGGCTGTAAATTAATTATAAATATTCTCGTTAAAATATAACCCGCTTTATGAAATCTAGTAATACATTTCGAGTTTGTTCTATTTTTAGTATCATATGTACATAAGTACCGTGGAATAGGGCTATCGTGCTTATCAAACTGAACGCACCTTGGGCTGAACTTTCGAAAACACGACCTCAGCATTTTGACTTACATGTTTCCTGGACTTTGCTTTTCTGTCCTAAAAGAAAACTGTAAATCAAATTAATAATACTTTAAAATATCGTTCATTTTAACATCCCATATTGCTAGATTATAAGAATAGGAGCAAAAAGTTATTCAAAAATTAATATTAATTTATTTCACATATTTTTTTTATGAATATTAACGACCATATGAAAAAGTCTGATGTGAAATGAGAAATTAAGTTTTCATCTAGGTAAAGTCTGGCAGATTCTCTCCGCCAGTTTTTCCGGTTGAAAATTGTTGTTAAAAATCGATTGTGACGATTTTTAATCAATGAAATAATTCGTATTCTTTTGATGCAAAAAAAATTCATTTCACAAAACGTGATGAAAGGTCCAAAATTACGAAAAACTGCAATTTTCTCATTAATATGAAGTCAATTAAAAAAATTTTTTTGTGCCAGGTACTTTAATATGAAAGTGTTATTTACATGATCTGATCTTATACATTGATCTTATGTTTAAAAAATCCAGAGTAATATAATATATTTTCGGTCACTTTAAGGAATTTTTAGGGAACAATTTTCACCCCATACTTTTTATTTTGACCTCCCCCTCCCCCAAAAACCCTTTTATTGTACTCGAAAAATGCCACGAAAAATGCAGAATTGCAGCCCTTCATCAAATTCATGCTAAAGACAATATTTTTTGGAATTTTTCAACATAAATTATTTTTCGTCGATCAGTTACGAGCTTCTGAGTATTTTTTAAATAATTTTAAATTGTTTAAACAATCATCTACCTCTTAAAAAGTTATCACCTTTTGGGATACATGATATAAAATTCATAAATGTCTAGAACAGTCCTACTTCTTCTTTAACATATTCTGTAATTATTTAAACTGTTTTCATTTGTTTGAACAATTTTTTCTTCTTAAAATCGAAAAAATGTCTTTCTTTCTCGAATTAGTGACACAATTAACGATTGTTAATTATGATGTATGTTGAAAAAAATTGGTAATTATTTAAACAAGTTTACATCCTGTGAAACGTTAAGAATTATTATTTTCTGGAATTAATGACACAATTAACAAATGTTGATGATAATATTTTTTCTTAGGGATATTCAAAAATTTTTAAGACAATTTTCATTTGTTCAAACTAATGTATTTATTTAACCCATTTTTTCATTTTTTCTTTGTCTCAGGACATATCCCGTATATTTTTTAGAGATAATAATTTGCTTAAACAATCACATTCAATTGCTTTAAGTATAGCCCTTTTTTCGTTAAAATCATTCCCGTAGGCTGATGAAATTTGTGAATTTAAAATAATTGGCATGTAGATCTTTCTTAAAGTATATTAATGAAATTGAATAGAGAAGTAATTTTTAGAAAAAAAAGTCTGCAATTTTCTTTGAGCAGTAGAATTTAATTGTTAAAAAATATAGGATATGCGTTATAAGCTAAGAAAATACTGAATAATAAGCACAGTGTAAGATAATCGAAAAAACTAGACCTTTTCCACCTTCCCTATGAAAACGCGCGAGTGAGTGATTATTAATTGATTAAATATTTGAGAAAAATGTTTAAAAAATAAATATCACTCTTAACGTTATTCAATTTAGTCAACAATCGCACAAACAAATAACTTTTATGTTTCACAGGAAGAAAATTATTTAAACAAATGAGAATTGTTAACAAAATTACTCAATATTCTTAAGAAAAAAATGTATGCTTAAAATCCGTTAATTGTGTCATTAATTACAAAAATTAATAACTTTTCACGTTTCTCAGGGGAAACAATAGTTTAAATAAATAAAGATTGTTTAAATAATTACCAAATATCTTAAAAAAATATATTACATTCAACAATCGTTAATTGAGTCCTTAATTTTAGAGGATAGTAATTTTTTATGATTTTAATGAAAAAATTGTTTAAACAAATAAAATTTTTAAAAATAATTATTAAATATATTAAACAGATAATACCAGTCTTGACATTTATCAACTTTATATCATTTATCCCTAAAGATAATAAGTTTTGCCGATTTACGGATGTAAAAATTGTTTTTCAAACATAATAATTGTTTAAATAATTGAAAATTATTCAAAAAATATTTAGAAACTGTTAATTAAACTAAAAGAAGAGAGAAGAGAAGAAAGTTGATAAATTATTAATAGAATGCAAAGTAATTGGATTAAAATAACTATAATAATATATGGTGAATACGGATAAGCCTAATACGAAATTAAAATTTTAGGCTTTAATTGACTATATTCAAAATATTTGGGAATAATTATTTTGGTTTCAAATTTTTCGAAAATTATCTTTAACCTTTTGGCTCTTAATCCTCCTGTATTCTTCCATTTGCAAATATGTGCGTGATAAGGATGTATTTTCCATTTTATTTAGTGGTGTGCCCCGTATACATTTGTAACAAAAATTTCGTGATAAAGGACTATACAATTTATGTAGGTACTTGCATTTGTGAACTGAATAACGGAAAAATACTTGGCCCACATTCCACTGGAGAACTTTGACGATGTTTTAAGATAGTCATTGTTATGAAGCACCGGGACTAAGCTACTGGGGGAAGTACTTCGATTATATATAAAGCCATATAACGGAATTCTAAAAATCATTCAACGTTCAACATGGCATCCCTAAGAACTGTTACTGTCTTCTTCCTAGTGTGCATTCTTGCATTTTCTCAATTCGCCGGTTCAGACGCCAAACCCGAAAACAAGCAGTCTAATGATGATAGACCAACGCCGAGTTATTAGCCTGGATACAATTGTTAATAGTTGTCAACTTTCCGATTGCTGTGGTAAGCAGGAATTTTAAGAATCTTTTAATTTGTCGTGTACTAATATTTCATATAGACATAATATACAATATTTTTACAAATGATATATTTGTTTATAAATTTATTAATAAATTTATATATATATATATATATTTTGTTTTTAGCTGATTTGAAGTACTTTACAGTTGACAATTAATTATTTATGCAGATCAGAAATGTGGACCATTCCGATATTCATTGCACATTCTTAATATATTTCAGATATTTAGAATTATTCCAAAAATTTTCCCAAATATTCCGCAATATTTCGAAGCATTACGAAATATTTCCAAGTGTCCTGACATTTTTAAGGTACTAGCACAGCGTCCCCACTACGAGCGCACTAAACAAATTCTAAGGTCGGATTCATAGTTTCAGCGTAAAAAATGATATCGAAAACCACTACCAAATGTTTTTAAAAAACCTTGCAGGCCTGTGTTATTATCCTTTCGTTTTAAAAACCTGGGTTCATTTTCTATCATTTTGTTATACACTTTACAGAAAATATTACATGATTTAAGAACGTTGTATATGATTTACAGACAGCGCCGGATTTACCAAGGGTCACGGTGGGGCTAGTACCCCAGGGGGGCTAGGGGCCCCTGAACCCAGAAAATTAATAAAGTTTAAAGGAAAATTGGGATTTTCTCAGCCCTTAAGAGGGTCTCTTCGAAGTTTAGCCCCAGGCCCCGAAAAATGTTTATCCGGCGCTGTTTAAAAAGTTTCTCCATTATAGCGAAAAAATGCCAGTAAATTGTATATTTTTAATTTACTAAGAATATTCTTTAAAATCAGCGGATTATTTTTTTCATTAACAAAATATGACTCGCCACATGTATAATAACCCGGCGCAGTACTCATAATATTTTTTACACATTTAAAAACATAAGAAAATTGATTCGATTTTTCTCTGAGATTCCATTTACCGTATTTTCCGTACATATTTGTCACAAAATCATTATATTTATTCATTTATTTACTCATAAATATTTTATTCTTAAAGTTCAACAGTAAGAAAAATGATCTCTAATCTAACATTTTATTTAATAAGGACAGACACATACGAACCATTATTTTAATTTAAATTTGACATGAGCCCAAGTAATTTTATTGTTAAATAAGATTAAAAATTGTATTTTTACACTAAATTAAAAAAAAAACATTTCTATATATTGTACTTGAGTTATTTACATTTAAATAATAATTTTGAAAATAAAAAATTTAGAGGAAAGGCTAATTTTTACTAGTTCTAATAAAACCTGTTATTTTTCAAGATAAATACTTATTAGAAAGCAAAACGGAAAAATATAGAGTTTACAAGGTAATTTAAATAAGCTTGTGCTTGAATCATCCTGTCAATTTTACGTTAGTCTCAGATTTTTCTCCGAATATAACTATTTCAATAAATTTATAAGATTTTCGCTATTCATATCTTTAGTTAAAAACGCATCTACTTAGTTTCTTCTTTTTTTTACTAAAAAATCTTACTTGGTTGAAAACTCAACTCGTCTGTTTCAAATTTCTCTCTTTTGTTTGAAAATTAGTCTTTCTGTTTAAGGATTGAAGTATTTGTTGAAAATTTGAATTTTCCTGTTTAATTCAACCGTATCTAATAAAGAATTTAAATACTTATTAGTGAACATAAAAATTATTACACTTTTTATTGAGATTTAATTTTTTTTAACGACCCAGTGGGCACCAAGTTTGGCGACGTCTTTACGACATCTTTACGACAACGCAACGACATCCTATGTCCATGTCTTAAGGTGTCTTTACGATATCGTAAATATGTCATATGATCTGACGATGTCTTTACGACATCGCAAAGACGCCGAAACGACATGGACATAGGATGTCGTAAAGATGTCGTAAAGATGTCTCAACGATGTCGTAAAGACGTCGCCAAATTTTGTGCCCACTGGGGAAGATTCATCACTTTGGCGGAAAATTGAACAATTTTGTTGAAAATTTTCCTTTTCTTGGTTGAAAATAATTCACTATTTGGTTAAAAAATTGTGTATTTTACGTGTGTCTTACCTAATTTATCATTATATATGTTTATTCCTAAAAGAAAATTTTAGGACAATCGGGAACAAGTCAGGGAAAGTCCGAAAATTTCAAAATTGGGATTTTTTTCTACTATGATATTGAACATTTGATTCACGATGCCACTAAATTTTAATTTTAAAGTATATTTGTTTAATTTCATTGTCTTACCAAAAAAATTTAATTAATCGTAAAATCCACTTCTTCTCGACTAGAAATATGCCGATGAAAGTTCAGATTTGAAATTTGTATATTTCTGTTAAGGTTTTAAATTGTGAAATTTAATTATTTGATTTTTGGTTTTTGAGAGAGGTTTCTTAAATTTTCTAAGCCCGTCAAGAATTTTCACAAAGCTTCAACATTAAAAAAATGATTTCACTGAAAGGTTTCTACAAAAATTGCCCAGAAATGTTTGGATATTTTGAACCATTCCCAGTGGGCACAAAATTTGTTGACGTCTTTACGACATCGTTACAACATATTTAAGACAACTATACGACATCCTATGTCCATGTCGTTACGGTGTCTTTCCGATATCGTGTACATCGCCAGGTCATACGACGTCTTTAAGATATTATAAAGGCACCTTAAGGACATGGGCATAGGATGTCGTAAAGATATCGTAACGAAGTCGTAAAGACGTCACCGAATTTTCTGCCCACTGGGTTGTTCGAATATTTACAAAAATGTGATTTTTCTCCTAAAAGAGTTGTTTTTTCTTTTTTTTTAATATTGTAGGATTGTATTTTTGTGCGGAGAATACTTATTTGTGGCATTTACACCTCAAAACTCACGATTACTGGGACCGTGCCGATTACTGGGATATATACCTTAATGGTTTGAAAAAAGTTTAAAAAAACAAAAAGCCTTAGGAGTCGGAAAATGAAGGCCCGGCACTTGGTAAATTTTTAGGCTTTTTGAGATTCCTTTACAAATTTGAAATTTTGAGTAATGTCTCACTCAAGAGTACCTTTAAATAAATAAATAAATGATGGATTTAATTGAAAGATTAAATCTAAGTATTTCTTTCAAGTTATTCTATGTTTGAAATATGAATAAAAAAGGATATCAAAGTGTCGCAAATAGATTTTAAAGAAAACATTCTGTGATTTGTTTTGAAATATATTTTGAA
>NC_046657.1:115053872-115080029 GCF_010883055.1 Belonocnema kinseyi | reverse complement strand
CATTAAGCCATTTCAGGGTAGGCGTGACTCACTCGGTGGGGAAGGGAGTAATGTGAGAAAGGGATATAACATTTTTAGATTGATCTAGAATCTCCAAATAATCCCAAATGTTCCCAAATATGCTCTCATATCCCCACATGTTTTTTCCAGCTCCCTGATATGCCAAGTATTCCTTGTATTTATAGATATTCCCAAATACTCCGAGATATTCTCAAGTATTTCGAAGTATTCGGACATATTTTGTGAGAATATATTCTTCGTACACACATATCTGAGAGTGGTCCATACCTCGTGTTCTACTTTCAAATTGAATGGCTTAGTTGTTGTTAAATAATTTGAAAATAAAATGAACAATTTTAATTTTATTTAAATAACTGAATAAGTTAATAAATTTAGAATTGGTACATTTCGTATAATTATTATAACATCCCAATATAATCTGCAAAATTGTAAAAGAACAATTTTTTTTATTTTTCAGAATGACTAACATCTTCTTCGTTAAACCTTTTACAGTTTGAATCAAGTCAAGCTGCTGAACTGCAACGGGACAACCAACAAATAATTTTACAATCTCTATTTCTCACTGTACTTTTTAAGACCATGATTGTTTATTATTTTATTGTCAACTGCTAATATAATTCTGATTTAGCAGAGTGTAATAAATACTTATGAAGGGTGGGTTCCTTGTATAATTATAATAGAAAATGGTGTATATACACCATTTTCTCACATATGTTAGTAGTAAATTTAAATAAAACATACCTATACGTTTCATTTTCCCTTTGCAAAACTTGATTGAAACTATAGTTAATTGAAAGTAATTAGAAGACTAATAATAGAAAAAGATTCGAGAGGTAGTGCATCTAAAACATTTCGATTTAGAAAATAAATTGGATATACATAAAATTAACGTCGATGGATGTGGCTGTCGATCTTGTTCTGATATTCTTTGTCGTTATCGTCTTCCTTTGAGTCATCTGTGAAAACTCTGAATTTCGAAGTCTTATCCCGATGCATTGCCCGTTGGCACACTGATTTAAGTCCTATTAAGGGTGTTGGTTAAATCCGACTTGGAATTATTTTTTTCATAGGTACGGCACTGACTCAATATATATTTTTTCCGCAGGATTTGCGAACGAACGAAAGAAATATTTGTCGAATATCCGGGGTTTCGCGAGATCCTCGGATCAATAAAATGTTGAAAAATCAAAAGGTTTGTTGAGGAAATTATTATTTTTACGACAAATATGAATTTTGCGAAAGATAGAAATCAGCGGGAGGCAGACGACAGCATTTGAACGGTTAGAATCGTTTGCAAATTTATTTTTTTTCTACTCACAATTCCCAGTGGGCACAAAATATGGCGACGTCTTTACGATATCGTGACGACATCTTTACGACATTTTTACGGCATCCTATGTCCATGTCGTTTCGGTGTCTTTGTGATATTGTAAAGACTTCGTCAGATCATACGACTTATTTACGATATCGTAAAGACACCTTAACGACGTGTGCATAGGATGTCGTAAATATGTCGTAACGATGTCGTAAAGACGTCGCCAAACTTTGTACCCACTGGGTTCTGACATAATAGCAGAATTCTCGAATTATACCAGGTTTTCAAAGGGCCACGCCTTGATGATGGTGACCCTAAATTTTCTGAAATATGTTGCGAAATGGAGAAAAAGTAAGAAATACTCCAATTATGAAATATTCCAATTATGCAGAAAAACTATATGAGATATGATAAATGTGAAGAAGTATATAAGTATATTTGTTCATCTCAAGAATATCTACAGATTTTCTTTAGACTACTTTCATGAGCAGTCGCATAGTTTTTGTTTTAATGGTGAAAAATATGATAAAAAGTACAAAAATTTTTTTGTTACTATAACTATACAAGGTACACTACCGATAAAAATTGTGCGTCCTATAATGACGATAAGATTAAAAACAGTCTCGTTTTAGAAAGTTAATAACTTTGCAAAAATTAAGTAAGAACCAATTTTTGGTTCTCAACTTCCTAAATTTGATTTTTCATTACCTTGCCATTAAGCCAAATCCCTTTTGGGGTAAGCTTGACTCACTCGGTTTTAGCTGCTATCAGAGATCTCATATAAAAAGTGAGAAAGGGAAGTGTACACATTTGTGTAAGGTGGTAGAGGTAGAGGTGGAATAACAAGTTTGTTCCGTACTCTTTAGTAATCACGCCAGGCGAAGGGCTTTATAAAGTCATTAGGGAAGACTCTCTTCACTGGCCAATTAGTATCCAAGTCCTTCCTTTCAATCGTTTCTCACTACAATAACATTTTTCATTATGCATTTGTTCTTACCTATTTACCGCCACATTTTTGTCTGTCCTGACATACCTCATTAGCCTCCTTCACATCCAAAGATTTTCATATTCAAACTTTTGAGTTTGTGTAGCTTTTTATATATTAAAAAATTGATATAATTGTATTTTGTCGATATTATCAGTTCTTTTCTCATAAATGTAATTTTAACAAAGTCAGTTTGAGTGTTTCTAGAGAAGAACTATTTAAATGTAATCATGACATACTTCTACAAATAATAGGTTTGTTTCGCGATTTTAGGTAAAATAATTTTTTAATACATAATTGTAATCTGAATCGAAGGCGCGTTATATTTTTTATTTTGTGTCGTTCAGAAGAAAAAAATTATTAAAAATCGAAGGCGGTAAAACACTCATTCAAATTGGTTTCACGTGGGCGTCACGTGACTCAGAGGTTCTCATAATTATCTGTGAATGTGACTATGTAACACTCATGATAAAGAGGTTTGGCCACGGTCTGTTGTCAATTCAGACTATTTTTATTTGATAGCTTTATTTTTTAAGGATTATGTGACAAAAAAGTTATCATTTTGTAATATTTGGTTCAACAGTCAGTATTATGTTGAAGGAAACAGTAAGTGCAATTATTGACACATTTTAAAATCTTACATATTTACGAATTGTTCAGTAAACATGACTACATTTAAGTACTTTTTCAATTAATTCTCTCTACATACCATAAATATATCTACTTTCGGCAGATTTTCTCTATTGGCTTTTATGAAACAATCCTTTGACATTTTTCTAAACAATATTTTGCGACTTCTATTTTCGATGTGCACATAACCAAAACAAAACATCGGCGCAGAAAAAGATATTTAAGAATCACTGACACGTGAGTTGTGATTGGTGGAAAATCCGACCCCTTTGACGTCAAAGGGGCCATCCAATCGACATCGCGATAAAAAATTCATATTTCAACATTAAATTAAAAATAGCAAACAATATGTAAAAAATAATATAGCGAGTGTTTTTTCAATGCTCAATAATCAATGGGTTCAAACACAAGCAGCTCGATTCACTATCTCCCACCACTAGTCCTCAAAACCTAAAGTTGATCGCTGAAATGGAAAATCATAAAGATATCGATTCCCTCTTTCAAATGGAGCAACTTAAACTGGCCTTGAAAAACTCAAAGGCAGAACATTTCCTTTTAATTTACAATCATATCCTGGATGAAGGTCTTTTCCCTACACCAAGCAAATTTATACCAGTTTCTCTAGCTCTATATTTTTTCAGATTAATGGAAAAATTTGGTTTATTCAAGTTAAGCAATTGGTTGGAACACATCAACCTACACCCAGCCTCTAAATATGTCTTCAGAAAGGGTCGTTCCTGCGCTGACAATTTATCACTACTCTCCACAGAACTACATACAACTTTAGTAACCAAATTTTAGACGGCCTGCTTTTTCTTAGATATTGAAGGAGCCTGCAATGATGTTATACCGAAGATTTTGGTTCATGATATAAAACAACTTGGAATACCAAACGAAATTTGTAAATTTATTTACAATCTTACAAAAAATAAGCAAGTTCAATTTAAAATCAGTGGTAATAATATCGGACCGTTCACCTTTCAAAAGGGACTTCTCAAAGTTTAATTGCAAGCCCAATTCTATACACCACTCAGAATCTAGACCTTAAAAATATATTACACTATTTGTGTAAAATACTTAAATACGTAGATGACACAGCTCTGTATGCTATTTCCAATTTTCTGGACTAGTGCGTTCAAATATTACAATAATGTCTTAATCCTTTGGATTCATATATGAGCAGGAGATGTTTATTCATATCGCCTACTAAATCTGAATTACCCAGTGGGCACAAATTTTTGCGACGTCTTTACGCCATCGTTACGACATATTACAGACAGCTTTACGACATCCTATGTCCACGTCGTTACGGTGTCTTTGCGATATCGTAAACACATCGTCAGATGATACGACGTCTTTACGATTTCATAAAGACGCCTTAAGGAAATGAGCATAGGATGTCGTAAAGTTATCGTAAAGATCTCGTAACGATGTCGTAAATACGTCGCCAAATTTTGTGCCTACTGGGTAGCTATATTCTCAAACTTTAAACATATACCGAATAACACCTACATCATTCTCGAAAATATAATTATTCATTAAAGTTCTGAATCTTCATTCTAAGGAATAATCTTTCAGTGTAACCTTCAATGAGGCTTGCAGTTGCTAGGAAACAAAGTAGAGTAGGACTCGTCGGATCGAGATGAACCGCGTTTGACGTATCTTAAAATGTACAAGGCCCTAACATTTAAGCGGCTGTTACAAGTTACAAACCAGTCAACTTTCGTGCATACAGCACTAACTTCCGTCGCGTTGAGTCTGATGCGTATTTACGCGCGTGCGCCTATCTACCACGGTCAGTGGAGAAGTTTACGAATGGGGACTATATCCCTCCGAGGCTTTCGATACGACGTGTCCCGATGCACGCTGTGCCCACTCCCACAGAAAAGTGGTGAACGGATTATAGTAATTGCTACGTCCACTAGGTGGCGCTCATGTGAATTTAGAATTCGAAATGAACTTGAGCAGACCATAGAAGTTCTATGGTCTGCTCACGTCTGCTCAAGTTTATTGTAGCTGCAAGAATTATATTTTTTTGCGTGATGAACTTGGATTCACAATGGATTTTCACCGATAACACAAACTACAAATGGAACGAAATCATATCGATCATCAATCAAATGCAATAAAATTTTAAAGTCTGTTGGAATCGTTCTGATAGACCGAGCAACCAAACGTTATAGTCTGTTGGAATCTTTCTATGATAGATCGATTGCAACAGACTTAAACATTTTATTGCATTTAATCGATGATAGATTTTATTTTGTTCGATTTTTGGTTTGTTTTATTGGTTATTATTATTCATGTATTTATTTCAGAAAGAGAATTCAACATAACCTACAAATTAGGGTGAGAAGGGAAGGAGGAGGGGGGGGGTGGCCGTAGACAATAGTTCTTGCTACGTCCCCTAGGTGGCGCTGATCTCACATTTTGTTACAATCTATAAGTACCCCCTCCCCCCAAATAAATTAGAGTGGGCACACTGTGTCCCGATGCGACAGGTCCTACTGTACTGAATGTCGTAAAATGCTTGAGAGGTACTTGCTTTGGGATGTAATCTAAAAACTTGGAATGTTATGTTCATCTCGTTAGCACGTAGTTCTGAAATATGGAGGCCATTCACTGTCCATCTTTGGTAATAGCTGATATGAAAAGCTAAGTTTTCTCCCTAGCAGGCCGAGTGAACAGAAAAGATACTCTACAGAGTATCC
The DNA here is from genome assembly GCF_010883055.1 of Belonocnema kinseyi. Taxonomy (NCBI): domain Eukaryota; kingdom Metazoa; phylum Arthropoda; class Insecta; order Hymenoptera; family Cynipidae; genus Belonocnema; species Belonocnema kinseyi. The sequence continues at coordinate 115,074,367 of NC_046657.1, read as the reverse complement.
TCATAGTATCCACACTGTATCTCTACCGTATCATGCAACAAAACCTAAAAAAAAATAGCGAAATCCACTTTTAAATTAGTGAAATTCGGATTCTATGTTAAAATTCCCATTAGAGGGTTACGGAGTAATCGCAATAGTTCTTTTTATAACGGTAAAAAGTTAAAAGAAATATAAGATGTTTAATGCATGTTGACTGCTACACTTCAAACTCATCATCTGTAAGTAGCAGTCAACAGGCGTCATAGGTCATATATTTTTTTCAACTTTTTACTGTTGCAAAAAAACTATTACCATTACTCCGTGACCTTCTAATGAGAATTTTAACGTAGAATCCGAATTTCACTAATTTAAAAGTAGATCTTGCTGTTTTTTGGGATTTTGGTTGCAGGATACGGAAGGGATACTATGTGGATACTATGAGGATACTTTGTACAGTATCCTTTCCGTTCACTCGGTCCGCTAGAGCTTTACAATAAGTTCCTTAACATACGTGTAAGATAAGGTTACAGAATATGAAGGCCAACTAATGTCATGCAGGCAGAATTAAAAGAATTTTCCCTATTTGATAGATTTGTATTGGTCTCAGGCTGATGGCTTATGAGATCCTTCTTTAACTTTGATCGTCTTGTACATGAGCTCTTAAAAAGCTGTATAATTATGCTTCGCAAAACCAAATCGCTTTCAACATTAAGAAAGGTTTCCGTCTATTAAAATCACATTTATCCTATAAATATAAAGTTGGAATGGTGCATTAATAGCCCCCAAATCTACTGTTCTGCTACACCAATCCATTACCTCTTTGACTATACAATTCAATTCTCTAACTTCCCTATAGATCTACAGATTGCTAAAACACTAAAACAGAGCCGATCTCCTGATAATGATTCCAAAAGTAACTCTTCGAAATGCATGAATGTCAGATCGTCTTTCATCACGGATGATTCCAAAACATCAAAACAATCCGTAGGCCTTTAAAATTTTTTCCTTTAACTTGACGTATATCTAAAATGCAAAATCTTCCTAGGGGCTTTCATTTCCACTGCGGGGGCAATAGCTATTAGCAAGGCGAAAGATTTCATACTAAATAACAATATTTCTTAATCTACAATATTTTCAGACTCTCGAGGTGTGCTCCAGGCCTGTCAGAGTTCAAATACCTAGTCTTTTACATCATACTAGATATACAAAATTTCCAATTTCTTGCACATTTCTAAAATTGTGAAATCAATATATAAAACTTGTTTCGATTTCTGCAAATAAAAAATGTAAGGCAACGAAGTGACTGACAATTTAGCTGAGGCAGGTACGACGGAACCATGGAACCATGGACCTTTATTATTAATTCCCTAATACAGATCCTCATCAAAATGTATGTGAGAATGCTTTTAATCGATCTAAGGATACGTGGATTCAGAAAATGTTCATTATTATTCATTATGGATTAGTTCACGGATTATTTATTAAAAATTTCTTAAAGTATAGCGAATTCCTTTTTTGTGGTGTAGTAAATAAGGATTTGAACTATGTCTTTTAGAAAAATTTTCTGGAGAAACGAAAAAAAATTTTCCACGGCTCGTATTTGAACCGGGAACTCCAATGTTCACAGATGGAGCTTTAAGAAATTACGCCAACGAATCCACAGCAGAAAGTTCTTGTTTCTCCTATAGCCTATTCCTACATTGGGTCGCCAAGTTCTTCACCTTGTTCATTCTACCATCTAGGATTACTTCCAGATATTTAACCAAATTCGCAAACGTCAGCCTCCCGCCACATAATACAAGAGCGATAACTTTCGAAATTTTATGATTTTGCATGAAAATTACCAGGCTAGTCGTTTTCCGATTTACCGAGAGTCCTGAGTAATCGCACAAGAGTTCTACGTTGTGCAACACCGACCTTGTAAGACACATCAAATTTTCCAGATGAGCCGCCCTAAATAGGATTACAAAGTTATCCGCATAGACCTGGGTGTAGTACGCTTCTATTATTTACCCTACAAAGGAGGCCATCTATTACTATTCACCATGGAAGTGGCGACAGTACACCCCCTGTGGCCATCCCTTGGCACTATTCCCCTAAAAAGGCCTGCGTTTCATCTGATTTCGCATCTTCACCGGCGTAGCATGATTCCTATCCAGCTTTTCAGCTGGTCTGGCACGCCACACCTCGAAGCCGCTCGACAGATGACTTCTGGAGGATTTTGCTTAAGGTAACCTCTGTACCCAATAACGTGTTCACAGGATACCCCTTTTGTTCTAGCTATTGCTTTAATTTTGATGCGACAGCAGGAAGCGCAGTTTCTACCGAGCAGCCTGCTAAAAAGAATACTGCCCTCTGTGCAACGTGGGGGGGGGGGGGGAATCACCTCATCCATGATATATCTGTCGACCAGCTCTCTTGCAACAGTGTAATCCTCTTTCCTACCATCCTTCCATGCCGATGGTACGTGTTTTAGAACAATGCTGGTCCTAAATAATTTAGTCAATAGAGGGAGGAAGAAATCCATGCCCTTTTGTAAAAGCGCTTGATATATGTCATCTGTCTCTGGTGACTTAAAAGAACAGAAGGACTTCACGACCCATTCCACTTTCTTTGTGAACGACATGGACGGAGAAATTCCAATTATCCTTCTCCATCTCTTGGCCCCAGCCTTCCTTCTCTTGGTCGGTTTGGATTTGCTGAAAACCTGGAAAGCGAACTTCCATAAGATGGTTTAGCATCGGTTTTTCAACTTCATAAAACTCGCCCTTATCTAGCTTTATTATCCTGAAGTGAGCTTGCGGGTGTTTTGTCAGGATCTTGTGGAGCCTCGCTGTTTCCGCAGTGTGTTTCAATTTCTCGCAAAAGCCCCGTCCAATCTTTTTTTTTTGTATTTTCTTATATTTGTATTGCATTCGTATTGGGTCATCTTATAGATGTCCCAGTCTGAAAAAAAATTAGTTCCATCGGCCCTGTTGCACAAAGGTCTTGTCGTTTTACGGAATTTCTCCAGGCGGGTCTTCCAACATTCTGCTCCTTTCCTCGACTTAATTGTGTCCTTTGCAGAAAATCCGCGACGTGCTCTAACTCTTCAATGGTGTCATACTTTCTTGGGGAATTCCACAAGCCTCCCTTTGAGTTCCTCTTCTTGTGAGTCCTAAACTGTATTTCTCGGGTTTTGATATTTGAAAGCGCCGGTTTTCTAGGTTTAGCCAAAACAAGATATACTTGTGTTCCGAGAGTGACACTTATTGGAGACCTTCCTGCCCTCTACCTTGCTCCTTAGTTCATCCGAGCATAGAGTCAAATCGAGAACCTCAGTCTTGTCTTTAACCTGAAATGTGAGAGTATCACTGCGATTCAGAATCTCCAGCTCAGTGACTCTAGGTATTCGATTAAATCTATCCCGCTTTATTGTATGTTAATGTCCCCCACACTGTGGTGAGTTTTCGTCACAACCTAACAGCACAGGTATCTTGTTTTCCTGCCAGTACCGCATTAGAATCTCTATCTATCTATCTATTTGGGAGGTGGAAGTCCCTCAGCATCAAGAGGGAAATATGTCGAGGCAATAACCTCCTGTAGCCTTTCTCTGCTTCTACCCCTGAGTCTCATATTAATAATAGTGGCATCCCTGGAGCAGAATTCCAGTCTCAGCCATTAAAAGACTAATTGGAGACATGGGGTCAGTAGTCCTGATCTGCAATTTCTTTCGTCGAGGATTCGGGAAGACGAAGAATTACATTCCAGCCTGTCCTCTTCGGTCTGGATCTCTGCTGGTCGGAGTAAATCTTCCAGAAATCGACTCGGTTCCCTTTACCTCCAGTTTGAGTCCTTTTTCATGCCTAATCGTTCGAAGTCTTTCTATTATCTAATTTTGCGACCAGATGTCGACGGCCTCCACTACGAGGGCCCCCGACCTGATGAAGATATCGATGAATCTGCAATCCCCCCCCCCCCCACACACAGAGCAACTTGTGAATCCTTTAAGATATTTCATCTCTCAGCCTGTTTAAGACCTCGAGTATTCGACAGGTTTCAGGATAACCCGACGTTACTAGGGCCTTGTAGGTCACCTGCGCGAAAGTGACACCCTGTGAATCCAGGACCTTCTGCCGTTTCAGCTTCCTGTCTGGAGAAGTTTCTCTGGGCTTCTTCTTCCTCTTCCCTATAGGATAGGCCTAAAGAGTTGCTTCAGGTGAAGATTTCGCATCCCCTGTCTCCTGTGGTTTGACTTGGCTTTTGTTTGTGAGCCGCGCTTTGTCGCCATTATTTTCATTTCGCACCTCTTCTGGTGGATTGCCTCTGAGTTAACTTCCACTTTTTGCGCTGGATTAGATGAGGGCACCAGAGCTTTCCCTTCATTGTTTTTGGTGGTTTTGTTTTCTGCGTTTCGTTCATGATCTCATGTGAAGATAGAGAAGTAAGAAAAAACCCCCGCAGCACCCTGATTGCAGAGCGCGAGTTTACATACTATGGGATTCAATCTGTTTCCCGAAGTCTCCGTTAAGGCACCTGCTTTGAAACCCCGGCCTGTGCGCCTGTATTAAAGGGGGGCAGGCTGGAGTGTTCAAGGATTTTTTAACACTGGTGCCATTCAGCCCTTTGACGCTCCCTCTCCCATATTCCAGGAGACTTTGCTATTACCCCATGCAAGCATCAGATCTTAGTGTAAGTCCCGCTGCATAGAGATCGTTAGTTCTCCAGAGTAACTACACCTCCTGATACAGTATTTTTGCTTCATATATTCCAGATATATCGTCCGATGTGATCCGCAAGGCCTCCCGCCAACTACAAGGTCCCGCGATCTCTAAGGAGAGTAGACCTGCTTTAGTTATTGCAATGGCTTTTAGCTCTCTTTACTTTGTATATTGGGACGATGATCGCTTGTTGCCTGACATCTGAAACTTTTCCCATCTCGATACATAAATCAACTCGTACAGCCTGTGAGACGTATATTCACCACATTATTTGAGCATTTTAGCGTAAATTCAATCTATACCAGCAGCCTTATCATTCTTTAAATTCTCAATGATGTCTCTAATCTCAGAGACACTAATTGTTTAAACCGGGTTGTTCTATTGTAACATCTTCTATGGCGCAGTTGTGCTGTTCCATATCTTCGACTCTTAATAATAACAATCACGTACTGGTCCCAAGGACCATTTTCTACTTCGCCTGCATTATGTACTATTTATCCCTTGCTATTTCCAATTCCGACTGACTCTGTATTATGACTTCCTTTTTTGTTTTCCTCACATACTTATTATTATTATTATTATTATAAACATACGTTTATTTATCCTATCTGTAAACACTATTTATTTTTCTGATTTCCACTTCCATTTTAACACACAATAATTTGAAAGACACAAATTTCGCAGAAATTTAGTTCTAGTCCGTCCTTTAACTCCGCATTTTTTATTATTCTACGCTCGCATTCCTTTTCTTTGTTTCAGGTACATAGTTTTTATTTATATATGTGACTCACAAAAAATGCGATTAAAAAGTTTTTTTTCGCTGAAACTAAGAGAGGTACACTATCGTCAGAAATTTTTGGCACGACCATCGCGAGTATTATTAAAAATCACTGCTGAGTTTGGAATGGAATAATCAAAATTCCGCGTCGGCAGAATTTTACTGGAGATATTTTTTTACCTTTTTAAAGAGAATATAGATGTTGAAAAGTTTTAAGAACATGCAAGAATTTCTATAATTTTGTACCTCAATTTTAACTTGTGACGTGACCGTGGGAATTTGCAGCAAATATCTTAAATCTATGCCACATAGTCTTTAAAGTTTTACCTTTCATTTGAGTAAAAAAAAAGACTTTGAAAAGCAAATAAAACTTTAAAACCAATAAAGCTTCGAAAATATTCACGGGTTCCCCAGGTATCATCACTTTCCAAGCGTGTCTGCGTCAAGTTTGAACTGGTGATTACAGGCTTTATTATACAAGAAATAATCCCGGATAATAATATATTTTTATTTTTATTGGCCCAGGAGTATTATTTTCCTTAGTCTGATTAAGCTCAAATTTTACACCACTTATTTCTACATAAGATGGAACCAAACTGAGGGATATCGTGAAGAAAATTCAATATCTGAAGATAATAGCCACCCTAATAGATACTCATGCGCACTAGAACCTTATCAGCTGATAAGTATTTATTACAAAAATTTTCAGAGGTGTACGCACGAAGCCACATCATTTTGCTTTAATCAAGAAACTTAATTTCTAATCATGCAATTTATTTTTTCAGAAAAATATACTTACAAGGGAACCTAGATAGGTATCTCCCTTCGATTTTCTTCGTTCTGGCATATGTGTTAGTAATCGAAAAACTAGGCGACAAGTATTTTTTCCTACGTGCTCAAAATGGTTTTAAGAGCGTAAAAATCAACCCCGAAAAGTGTCGTCCCAAATAACCATTTGATTGTTTCACATATAGCAGTGGTATCTTTCACAATGGAACAAAATAAAAAAATCTCATAATGTGAGATAAAAAATATAATTGACTCAGATTTGTCACAAAATTCTTAGGGGGTAAACTACGTCAAATTATTTGCGTCTAACACGCAATAATTTAACGTGTTTTTTAATTTTGCTGAGAAATTACTTTATAGAGGGTAACCACATGAAAGGAAACTGTATTATGTTTTTTTAAACTAAAGTAATTTTTAGAACGTAATCGAAACGAAAAATTTGCTCACCATGAACATCTAATAACAACTCCATTTTGACATCCTGGAATTTCACATAAAGTGTCGGGAAATGTTTTGAAAGAAAAGTCTACCAGTTTCTCAAATTCCTCTTCTGCATGTAAGCGCAGATTCAAATCATAGTATAAAAGTATTACTGAGTATGAAAAATGTTGCAGATATTTTTTCCATATATGCGAAATCCGTAGACGTCAAGTATACGTAAAGTTTATTTTATTATCACGTGTAACACATATTTTTTCAGAATTTTTAGCTTTAATTCACACCTATTTGCTCATTTTCTTGTATACTTGTAACATCTTTTGGGTTAATTTACCCCCATAAATTTTTTTGACTGAATTGAGAAGTTTGCGTTTCTTAATCATCTCTGTGAAGAAATTTTTCTGCTTTGTTTTGTGCGTGAAACTTACTTTATTTTTCAGGAATATAATAAAATGCACTTAAGGTTGATTACCCCTTAAAAATTAATTTCTCGTAAAAATGCAAAAATAAGTAAACTTGATTTTATTGTTGCATACAAGATTTATTTTTTACAGATTTTTTGCGTTGAATTTATGCCTGCTTACCAATTTTTTGTGTAGTTCACTTCCTAAACAATTTTCGAAAATTTTTTTAAAATTACATTTTTTATCTCTCATTATGAAGACATTTTTCAGTTGGTTCTGTTGTCAAAGATACCGCTTATATTGAAAACAATTTAATGAACATTTCATATCACACTTTTCAGGGGTGGTTTTTACCCCCAAAAAACATTTTGGGCAAGTAAGAAAAAATACGTGTCGCCTAGTTTTTCAAGTACTACAACATACGCCAAAACGAAGAAAATCGGAAGGGGACACGTACCTAGGTTCCCTTGTCAGTGAAGACGTGTATGATTTCGAACTAGATATAAACAATTTTGATGTCCTTCGTTGCGACCGCATTCATATTTTTGACTTATTCACAATTAAATGATTTTTATTAGTAATTTACACAAACAGGTCATAAAGATAAAACTCAAGGCTGTTGACAAACAAGTTACAAACATCGTAATTCAAGGTTGGTAATAAACAGTTCACAAAGATCACAATTCTTCATTATGTTTTTAAAAGTGTATCGGACACACATAAAAAAGGAAAATGACAAGAAGTTCAGCTCAGAATGTTTTTTGGTATTATAATTTCTAAGAGAGAGACAGAGAATCTATAAAAAAAGACAGACTTCTAGAGAACACAAGAGGCTATCGAGGTTAGCTTGCAGGCAAAGCAATTTCGGCTGGGGGTTTAATGTCCTAGGGAAATTTAGAGAGATTATATGCTCATATAGATATAGTTGAATAATTAATTGTAAAAGGATGAATAACTAATTTCTTATCTCAATTTGATACAAAGATTGGAAACTCAAAATTATACTCAGATATAATAATAAAAATAATCTTCGGACTATCTTTGTTTTTAAAATAAAAACGCTCAGAAATCGATATGATGAAAGAGGCTGGTGGAATATTGACACTAAGGGTAGGGCGAGCAACCCCGTCCAGCTAAGATCGCAGCATCCCTGCAGAGAGAGAGAGAGAGAGAGAGAGAGAGAGAGAACCTGCTTTCCCCTATATGTCCCTGGCGCAAATTCAAATTTCTTAATTTAGCAATCGTAATTAACTCTTTTCTACTGCTTATGATCCTTTTTTCGTGTTTTTCAGTATGTAGTATGCAGCGTGGAATGATTCATCTCAATAGGAGTCAAAAAGTATGCTGTTGAACTCACTAACTTGATTTAGGACGCGTAGTCTACCTTAACCTAGCACTTATTAACAACAACTTCTAAGTGCATGTGACACTTTGAGACTTAATTTTTACAAATTGCGACAACGATGAAATTGATGATGCCAGTGATCCTTCTCTAATTTTACGTCAGGTACATATGTACCATTTTTAGATTCTACCTGTCCCTCCTTTTCGCTCATTATCTTAATTTCCATCAAATTTTCCGGTCTTATTCGAACAGAGAGTTTTACGAATATGGGACTTGATGATTATACTTGACAGACTCTTGTGCTTTAACGGGAAGATCTTAGAAGCGGTCAATAGAGCCGTCAAAACTCTGGGGCTTGTCAAGAGGAACACATGTAAAATTAAAAAACTTTGCGCTGGTCGGACCAATCCAATCAAATTTTACCAAAATTATCTTTGAAATGTTCGCTTTTAATCTTCAAATTTTTCAATTTGCAAACATGTACTCTGAAAAAATATTTTTCATTAAATTTGGTAATGTATCGCCGAATATAGAGTTTCGGTCATTATCGTTAACTGTAATAAGAGCCAAAAATAAATTAAAATCTACCAATTTTTCAGAATTATAAGTTTTTAAATGTTAATACAACATCTACTGATTCTTAAATACATTTTTATTTGAACTTGTTACCATTAATAACAATATTGATGGAAAATAAATTTAATTTCAATATAAAAGACCGATGTCATATGAAATCGGGCATTCTCACCCTAGTCATGTCATATAATTGTTAGGGGGCTAAAATATATTGTTTTCCAAAGCAAAATATAAGGCACGTAATTTTTTTTGTGAAATTTTTTTTACGAATTTAAGGCTATATGATTATTCAGGTGAATTATGTAAAAATTCACAATTTCTTAACAAAAAAAGATTGTAGTTAATTATAAATGTTTTCGATATAAAAATAATTAAATGCACTATTAAAACAAACGGAAGTCTGGAAAGATAAAGTACACTATTTAGTGACATTTCATATTTGGCAATATCTAGAGTAAAAAAATCGTGTTGAATAATTACAGTGTTTGATATACCATCTTGATCAAAAAGTTTTAGGACTTTATTTTTAAAATAAGAAATACAAGTTTATTCATCATAATCGATATTGTCCACTTCAAAGTACTCACCATCGACTGCAACGCACTTATGCCAGCGCTTAATCCAATCCTCGAAACATTTTTTTATAATCGGTTTGTGGTAGAGCCATCTTCGATTTTTCCATAACCTCATTTAATTCGTTAAGATAAAAAGGCCAATGATTTAAAATAAATGTATTTGAGTAAGTAAAAGTAATATCTTGACTTCGAAACTATTCACAAGCAAGTGATATACAACAGTTGAGCGTGCGGATTGCACAACGACTTTAACGCTCGGACTCAGGCTGCCTATTAGGCAAGAGAGGGGATAACGCGTTGCTACGGACCGAGTTGATTGAACGTGACGGCAGTTTGAAAATTATTTGTCCAATTAACTCGGTCTGCAGTTTATTAGCACCTTTTTCCCTATAAAGAAGAATCACTTCAAGCGACAGTGTTTGTAAAAATTGTTACCGCCGAATTATTGGTAAGTTTTGCGTGTGTTCAAATCAGGCAATTAAGGGCGTTGGTTCAATCCGACTTTGAATTTTTTCTAATAGGTATGGCACTGATTCCATATATATTTATTCCGAAGGATTTGTGAACGAAAGAAAGAAAACTTGTCGAATATCGGGGGTTTTGCGAGATCCTCGGATCAATAAAATGTTAAAAAATCAAAAAAAATTTTGAGGAAATGATTATTTTCCAGACAAATATGAATTTTGCGAAGAATAGAAACCAGCAGGTAGCAGGCGGCAGCATTTGAACGATTAGAATCGTTTGCTTATTTATTTTTTTCCTCACAATTCTGACATAATAGAAGTATTCTAGAGATCAACGGCTCTTCCAAATGGCCAGGTCTTGATGATGGTGTCCCCAAATTTTGCGAAATACGTTGTGAAATAGAGAAAAAAATAGAGAGAACTGACATGCCCTGCCTGTGTTTTTTTGACTGAATTGGAATCAACCACCAGGCTTGCTGTTACCTTCACTCTATACGCGGAATCGGGGCGCCCTTCGTTATCGACCGTGGGTCAAGACTACAATTCTCAATTGGGAAAACCTCTTCTGGCACGTTGGTTTTTTGATGAGACTATCATCAATCGATATTACTTCAAAAATAATAAGAAACTTGTCCCGGATTTTTTGGTACCTTGTAAGAACTATGAGCGTTTGTAAATCACATTAGCTAGGGGTGCACGATTTCTACCTGTTCGCGCGCATGGACTCCCATCAAGCTCCGCTGTTCTAGTGGAAAAGAGTCTGATTGGTAACCACGTTGCCGTGGGTTCGAATCTTTTTCTCAACTTTTTTTTCGTATTGTAAACATGTCAAGTGATAATTTTTAATGCTTCCCTGGCAAATAAATTATTTGTTTGAAAAATATTACTGGGAAATAAATAGCCAAGGGTGCAGAACCTGTACCAGTTCACGCGCATGGACGAAGAGTGTCTGCATGATATTTATTTCTGAGTAATATTTTTGAAACAAATAATTCATTCGCCGGGGAAGCATTAAAAATTATTATTGGACATGTTTACAATACGAAAAAAAAAGTTGAGAAAAAGATTCGAACCCACGACAGCGTGGTTACCAGTCAGACTCTTCGACTGAACCAGCGGAGCTTGATGGGAGGCCATGCCCGCGGACCGGTACAGGTTCTGCACCCTTGGCTAATGTGATTTACAAACGCTCACAGTTCTTACAGGGGATCAAAAAATCCGGGACACGTGTCTTATTATTTTTGAAATAATATCGATTGATGATAGTCTCATCAAAAAGTCAATGTCCCAGAAGAGGTTTTCCCCATGGACATAGGAAACACGGGACTAGGCATAACATTGCGGGGTTGATGCAATGAGGGGGGAGGTCCGCCATATTTTGATGTCCGGCAACAAACATGGTAGCGCCCACATGTTTATATTTTCATGCACAGTTTGTCGGCAACAAACGCTCGTGCGCATAATCAAGTGACACATCGTAAGATGGCGGCTCTCCCCCCTCATGGAATTATCCCCCCTCCCGTGGATTTAAGCCCGCTCGCCAAAATTCGGATGGCATGCCTAGTCCCGTGTTTCCTATGTCCATGGATTTTCACCTTTAGGAATTCTAGTCTTGACCCACGGCCGGTAACGAAGGGAGTCGCGATTCCGCGTATAGAGTGAAGGTAAATGCTAGCCTGGTGGTTGATTTCAATAGAGTTACAAAAACACAGACAGGGCATGTCAGTTCTCTCTGCTTTTTGCTCCATTTCGCCACGTATTTCGCAAAATTTGGGGACACCATCACCAAGACCTGGCCCTTTGGAAGAGCCGTTGATCTCTAGAATTCTTCTATTATGTCAAAATTATGAGTGAAAAAATAAATTAGCAAATGATTCTAATCTTTCAAATGCTGCCGTCTGCTACCCGCTTGTTTCTATCTTTCGCAAAATTCATATTTGCTGGTAAAATAATAATTTCCTCAACAACATTTTTTGATTTTTCAACATTTTATTGATCCGAGGATCTCGCAAAACCACGGATATTCGACTAGGTTTCTTTCTTTCATTCACAAATCCTTCGAAAAAAATATATATGGAATCGCTATTTTGAGCGCGCCTAGGGCTCGCAACTGTTGGTTCTCGCGCTCCGCGCTCGATAATGTATTTACCTCGTGCTCGGTCTTTTCATTACCCTCCACATTTGTGCGCAGACCACAATGCGCAATTTTCTACATTCTATGTTAAAAATTATTATATCAAATGTCTATTACCATTTTTTTTGTGTACCTTGGTCTGGTACTGCTTATTCTGATATTGCAAAATAATGATCACATTTTATTTTTTCTGATCCTAATAGGGCCTTGCTGTGGTTGTTTAATCATTTTCCCTTTTCTTAAGTGAAGCTGAACACTTTTTTTTAATTTGTCATTAAAGAAGGTTCTCAAAGTACCTACGGCCTTGACGATTACATTCTCATTGCGATAATCGCGTTTCGCGCTTAACAGATAGGTTATACAGGCTATAATTTTTTAAATTTTAGGCTAATCGAAAAAATTGGCTAGAAAAGTTTTGAAATATATTTGGTATCTAGTGAAAATTTTGAATAAGATTTTTGGATTTACGAAAAAAATAATTTTTTACATTTTTCAAAAGAAAAAATTTCATTTAGATAATTTGCAAGTCTTTCACCCATATATAAGAAACTTCCACAAAATTTTTTAAAATTAAAAAAAAATTTCAAAATTTTGAAAATGCGCCCAATTTTTTAATTTTGGTTCGAAATATCTGATTAACGAACTTAGCCTTCATTTTGGGTAACTTCAGAAGTGTATCAAATATGGACTCGATTGGACAAATCCTTCAAAAGTTGTTACCATACATACAGACAGACAGACCGATACCCATGAAATTGTATGATTTTCGGATTCTGCGAGTGCCGAAACGTAAAGATCCGTTAAAAACCAGAGATCGAAAAGAAACTCAGAAATGAGAATGTAAACAAATCAAAGTCGGATTGAACCAACACCCTTAAGCCTTATGGAAACCCATCAAGTATCAACGAAAGGTCCCGAGAAAACTATGTTTGAAAAAAAAAAGAAAACAGCTGATAGATGGATTTACGAAATCGAAGACCAGTAAGCTTTCAAAAGTTTATAATTGATCATTGCCAACAGAAAAATGCTCTCCTTGGGACGAAGGCTGGTGTGAAGAGAATATACGGAGCAAGATTTACTATTTAACATGTCCTGAAGTAACAAAATATATAATAGAACAATCCAGGAATTTTTCGATTAAAAAATAGGTATATATTACACTCTTGATCTATACAATGGATGCTATGAGCATTAGAATATTATCCAAGTGATCACGTAGATTGTACCAGACAAAGCCCCAATAAGAACGACGTAATTTCAGTTAAGGAAAATGATCAAAGAATTAAAAAAGTAAAAATATATTGAAAACGAAGTATTAGTGAAATATCTGTTTCGATAAAAAAATCCGAACGTAAGAATTAGTATAAAAAATTTTACTCTGTGACCAAAATGGGTTCAAATTGACCCTTTGAAAGAGGAATGTCTTTGCACTTATTGCGCCAATTTTGAGCTTTTACTTATTGGATAAAAAAACAGAGAAAGAATGGAGTGAATAGCAAAAATATTCGGGATAAAATTTTGCCTAAAGTGATGTGTTGTCTTGTAATCGAAGATTTTCAGCTTGTAGATTGCAAGAAATGTCTAGGAGCTATAGGTATTATGCTTCAATCTGTAGCAGTTAGCAACGTGGAGAGAAAAAGCGAATGTTCGCATATGTTTATGTGAAAAATATTCAAAGAGAAGAAATCAAAGAGGAAAAAGATCGCGCTAAGAGTAATTCAAATCATTTAACAATGCAGTGTGACTTTGCTGAGAATTGGAAGTTAATTGTATAAGATGCAATTCAAACTAATCATTGGACAAATGATCAGATATAGATATTTACTGCTGTTTCCTATCGAGGTGCAGAAGCTAAAAGTTTGGCAGTAGTTTCCGGTGATATTCTGCATACGATTTATCGACAATGGATCGAATTAAGCAAATTATGGAATCTCGGAATCCCGAGAAATTTGAGGAAATTACAATAATAACAGATGCAACAGCAGGGGAGAAGCCATTATACAGGGGTATTTTCATATTTCGCGCCTTTAAAGTTGCATTCGGATCGGCCATTCGGCCAAGTCCGTGCATCTTCGGATCAAGTTTATGATAGTTTCCATGGTTGCGTTCGAAACTTCAAACGGTTATGTTCAGATTCACCTTTTTGCCCTAATCGCTGTCAGTAAATGTAGGCAATGTTAATTTAAAGTTTACGCATGTAATATTTCATTCGCTTTATTTAAAACATATCCTGTCTATTCATAACATACCTTTTTTATGCAGTAAAAACAAGCGCTAAACACCATTCACTCTTCGCCCACTGAAAGCAGAGAATATTATTACTATTTTATAGTATTTGTCACTTAGCAGCTATTCTATAATGTTATTAGCACAGAAAAAAATGACGTTTACTTCTCAGTTCACATGTCTCACTTCATTATTAATTAAACACTTTTATTATTTGTAATTACTATATAACATAACCTACATTGTTTTGACACTTGTACCCGTTTGAAGTTTCGAACGCAACCATGGAAACTAACATAAACTTGATCCGAAGATGCACGGACTTGACCGAATCGCTTATCAATTAAATAAATTACTCATATATTATAAACAGAAACAAAATTTCGATCATAACCCTCCTCCCCCTCATACTGCTTCCGTAACTCCACACTCGGGAAAAATGCATTCCACCGGGTGTGAGTAGGACAAAGGAGTCATTCTCAAAATAATTTAGAGGACGGGGTCTACTGAAGTGCCATTCTCCATGTTAAGACTCATGAAAAAGTATCACACAGGGGGGGGGGGCAGAAGTTCCTGAAAAATGTATCACGTATTTTGTGAATAGCCTCAAACGAAAATTAAAACTCCAGTGAAAATTTTCATTCGCTTAGAAACACACCTAATATTGGGTAAATGATACTACGAGCCACAGTAATTTTGAGTAAATTATTGTATTTTATTCAGGAAAATTAAACGTGTCTTTACGTCAGAATCTTGAGAGTGATAAATTTTATCTTTTTAGATTACTACTTTCAATATTAGAAAAAAATGTTTGTACAGTCTCAGGTATACATCGAGGTTCTTGCTTGGGTAATGAAATAGATTGCTCAGATGGAAAAGATAAGAACCTATAAATAAATTTTTTTCAATGTAGAAATGCGCGATATAATGAACAAAAATTCAGAATCATTCATCTATCAGTGTTGGCAATCCATGGAGTTCTCGAGTTATAAAATCAACTGCGATCCACTCTCCAGTTTCATGATGTAATTCCACAGCAAAGCTTAAATTATGTCTCCTACTAATTACGCGATAAGTACGCCCAGGGATATTTTCTAGTTCTTTTCGTGGTTTTCCCACAAGCTCAATATCGATATTTCTTCCTGCCCAATCTTTCGTAACTAACACACTGTTGCCACGTATGGTCACATGCTGATGGTGGAGGTTTGGTGATGGTTCTGGCGGCGGAGCATCGTATGGAAATATTCCTCGTTCCCATGACGAACAACCTACGCAATTTTTCAATGCGTTTAATTATGCAAAACAGAAGAAAATAATACAAAATTTCAGTAGTTACAAAATTTAAAAACGTTATCAGAATTACCTAAAAACATTCCTCGCACGTACAAGTGAAAAGACGTTATTTAAACGTTCTAAAAATAGCCTTAACTCAGGCAAAATAATGTACTGAAAATTTATGATATTTCAAGTAAGTCCTTTAAACGTCTATGGAACATTCTATGTTTCAGAAACGTTATTGGGACTGACTTAGGATGTTTTTGAATCATTTTAATGAGTTTCATTAACGTCTGTGCCCACTGGAAGTATCTTGGATTGGGGTTATCACGCTTCGTAGAGCTTGATTATTGGTCCATTTATCGCAAATGACAACCTTTTTCCTACAATTATGAATTGTATGATGTCATATTTTAAGGTATTATACGGATGAATTCAGAAAAAGAGCTATCCATGCCGAGAACAATGGAAGACGCTCCAACTTCATGTCGATCAACTGAATGCGTGTGAGCGTGTCTAACCTATCGGTCCTCTCTGTTCTTTCATGTTTTGAGGGCTCTACTTCATAAACGAAATAGATAAACATTCTGAAATTTTCACAGAATCTCTGTATTGCGTCCTTCTACCGTGTCTTAGTTTTTTTTTTTGAAAATTGTCAGAACCGTTTAGGCGTTATGCTAAAATATGTTACATTTTCCATACCTTGGGATACGCCTTACGTGCATAAGATGCGATTTTGGATTTTACTTATCTCAACTTCGAAATGATCAGGCCTTTTCTAACTAGACCAAAGTTTAGGTAACACTCTAATAAATCTACAGTCCTAATTTCAAATAAATTCGCAGAAAAAAATTTAATCCGTATAATACCTTAACCACATAATCTAAAGACTAAATATAATCCCTTGCAGAGGAGTTTACTGGAAAATTGTATTTTTGTTGCGTTTTTTCTAATTTATTTTATTTTTGTAATTTTCTTTCATAAATTAATTTTTTTCTATTAATATGATAAGAAAAAAATTTAATTCTAAAGACAGAGAAAAAACCCGTAAAAAGGCAAACACACCGTTGGGAAATAGTCGAGTGACTCAACATTTGTTTTCAGAATATGAACGTTTTTTTACACATACCACCTAAATCCAGATAAACTGCAAAGGCGAGAGCCAGAAAGCAGCTAGCGATCTTCATTTCTTCGACTTTACTTCTTGAAGGACGAAAGAAAAATTTCGAAGATAATCACTGCTATTTATACCTAAAATTTACTATCGGCTTTGAACAGGGGTATTTGGCGAGGGGAAATTTGATGATTTCCACTCAAGAATCAGATAACTTGTTTTCATGAAAATCACGTGAAACTCAAGAAAGGATGTAAGACAATACAAATTTTTCTCATACAAGACTTTGTAGGTTTCGACACAAAATACATAATGACATTGGCTGCAATGTATAAGATTATGATTAATTGTAGACAGCAAGGCGCATTGAAAAAAAAAATGATTGTCTTGAAAATAACAAGATAAAATGAAATTTTTCGTGATTTTCGCGATTTTCGATAGTTTAGCTACAAGGTGAGAAAAGAACATAATTTTTGATAAGGTTTATACTGCATATGCATTTATATTTTCATAGTTTAAAACCTTTACAGTTCCCCCTAAATTAGAGAAAAAATTATTTGTTAATAAATTACGAGGAAAATGCATGTTATTACAAATTTGAGCTTTGATCACGTTATGCGAATTAAGGAAATTTCATTATTGTACCATCAGAGAATTTTGGTTTTTCAATTTAAGTCACTTCAATAATATGAGCCTAGATCTATAATGATTTTCCTATAATTTTTTCTCAATTATAGGAAATTCATTACACAAAATTATTATATAGAAAACAATGATAGCAAATCATTACTGGAATCAAAAATACAGGAATATTGAAGGAAATAATGAAAAAGTAAACAAACTACAAAAGAACGATTTATTTATAATAATATTGTATTGAAGTACATGAAAGTAGCGATTCTGCGTAAATAAATATGACGCAGTCGAAATTTTCGACATTCTTTCTTATCTTTGAAATCGTTTGAAATTTGATTAAAATTTCTTTAGATAAAACGACGCAAAACTTGGAAATTTTTAACTGTATTGACACAATAGGAAGGTCGCATTGTGAAAATTTGAACGTAAGGAAACCTGCCTTCAAGTTAAAAACATTGCCATCCCATTTCTTTAAACTAACTTAAGAAAAATGAGCATTTTTACAATCTCAAAATTTTGTTTCCAATTTTAAAAACTTGGTTCGGATGCACATTTTTTTAAATTTTGGACATAAAACTTCAGCCAAATTTGTAAAAATAACTTTCCTTAAATAAGGGTGAACTTTAGTATTTAAAAAACTTTATTTCTATTGCATAGCTTTTTTCATACGCAGAAGATACATTTTTGACTTCCTAAATCAAAATTGTTTCAACTCAACTAAATACTAGTGATATTTTGCAAACTTAATTAGCTCAATCTGGGCCACAAAAGATTATTAAAAAATTACTATTTCGATTCGTCAAGATGTTTTCTCATTCAATAGTAAAATGCCCCAGTAACTCGTTTTTTAACTTCAAGGGTTGATTTTGGACCTAAAATACCGCCAATTCATCCGACTGTATGCCCTTATACGTAAAGCCGTACCGGACAGAAGGGCGTTTTTTATGCGGACGCCCACAAATAATATTTAAAAAAAGTTAAACACATGAAAAACGTGAAAAACTACAAAAGTTTAGTAAAACCGCGCGATAGTGTATGTTACATTTTTAACTTTGTTGAAACAATAAGAAGACCATATGGAGAAATTGTTGATGTCACCTAATCTGTCTTCGTTTTCAACTTAACGCCTTTTGCTTGTTTACAAAAATTTGGTTAAAATTGAACTTTGACCAAATTTTCGAAGATGGGCAAAATTTACTAAATTTTCCTCACTTTTTAGAAAGAATTGGTGGATAAATATTTCATTTTATTTTACTTTGCGCAATTTTTTAAAGAGTTTGCTTGAAAGAAGTTTGCATGGCGCAAGCCTTCTCTTGTCCATCTCCCATGCATAGGACACGCTAAACACATATGAATATTCTTAAGAACATGTAAGTGTCAGAGAAAATTCGCCTGCGTTAAAAATGGTAATTTTGGAAACGGAAGTCTACACGTCTCTAAATGGTAAATTCACTGCCCGGGTGCACTGGGTCGCGCAGCAGGTAGCTTAGCACGTATTCTACAAGAACTTTTTAAAAATTTAAACTTTTTCAACGGCCAGAATAACTAAAAATAGTGAGTCGAAGATCCCGGTGAACAGGATAGGCCACCAGGTAGTTTAATACGTATTGAACGAGAACCTTTTGAAAATTAAAATTTCATGAATAACAAAAACAATTCAAATGTTGTGTTCACAACCCGGATGCACCATGTTGCGCCTCAGGTAGTTTAACACATATTCTACGAGATGTTTTTATAGAATTTAAATTGTTCCAACTGCCAAAATAACTACCAATGATACGTCGACGATCCGGGTGCACCGGGTCGTGCACCAGGCAGCTTAGCACGTATTCTACAACAACTTTTTGAGAATTTAAATTGTCCCAACTGCCAAAAGAACTAGAAATTGTGAATCGACGATCCGGGTGAACTGGATCGAGTAACAGGTACTTTAATACGTATGGTACGACAACTTTTGAAAAATTTTAATTTTGTAAATAACGAAAACGATTCCAGATTGTGCGTTGACGACCCGGGTGCACCGGGTCACGCACCAGGTAGTTTAGCACGTGTTCTACGAGAACTTTGATAAAATTTTAATTTTGTGCATAACAAAAGCAATTCCAAAATGGTAACTCGATGATCTATATGCATCGGGTCGTGCACCAGGTAGTTTAGCATGTATTCTACCAGATTTCTTAGCAATTTTAATTTTTCCAAAACCCAAAATTACTACCAATAGTGAGCAGATAATTTATGTACACTGGGTCTTGCACCACGTACTTTAGCGCGTATTCTACTAGAACTTTTTAAGAATTTTAATTGTGGCAACTGCTAAAATAACTACCAGTGGTGAGTCGACAATCCGGAGAATTGGGTCACGCATTAAGTAACTTTGCACTTATTCTACAAAAACTTTTTGAAAATTTAAATTCTTCCAACCACCAAAATAACTTCCAATAGTAAGCCGACGATCAGTGTGGATCGGATAGCGCAACAGGTACCTTAGCAGGTATTCCACATGAACATTTTCAAAATTTAGATTGTTACAACAGCCAAAACAACTACCAGATGGTATAAATACTAGAAGTTAACACTGGATAACTACGCAAATGACCATTTGAACGACCTATTGCACGAGCCGACGCAACCGGGTTGTTGACTCATCATGCAAAATTAGATTTGCTATTGGAAAAATAAATTTTTCTTAAGTTCTCGTAGAAAACGTGCTAAAGTAACTGATGCATGATCCAGTACACCCCAATCATCGATTTACTATTTGAAATTGTTTTGGCTATTGACAGAATGTAAATTTCAAGAAAGTTTTCGTATATGATGTTTGGAATGACCTGATGCTCAATCCGGCGCACCATGTGGTCGAATCCCGATTGGTTTTTATTTTAAGAGATGGGACAATTTAAATTCTTCAAAAGTTCTCGAATAATACATGATAAACTACCTGGTGTGCGATCCGGTGTACCCGGGTCATCAAATCACTATTTGGATTTTTTTAATTAATCAAAAAATTTTAACTTTAAAAAAGTTTTCGTAGAATACGTATTAAAGTACCTGGTGATCGATCC
>NC_046657.1:115051484-115053772 GCF_010883055.1 Belonocnema kinseyi | reverse complement strand
TCGATCCGATGCACCCGAATTGTCGACAAATCATTGGTAATTATTTTGGGAGTTGTCAAAATTGAAATTCTTTAAAAGTTCTCGTATAATACGTGATAAACTGCCTGGTGTGTGATCCGGTGTACACGGGTCATCAAATCACTATTTGGATTTTTTTAATTAATCAAAAAATTTTAACTATAAAAAAGTTTTCGTAGAATACGTATTAAAGTACCTGGTGATCGATCCGATGCACCCGAATTGTCGACGAATCATTGGTAATTATTTTGGGAGTTGTCAAAATTGAAATTCTTTCAAAGTTCTCGTATAATACGTGATAAACTACCTGGTGTGTGATCCGGTGTACACGGGTCGTCAAATCACCTTTTGGATTTTTTTTCATTATTCAGAAAATGTTAATTTTAAACAAGTTTTCGTAGAATATGTATTAAACTACCTGATGCTCGATCCGATGCACCCGGATCGTCGACTTATTATTAGTAGTTATTTTGGTGGTTGGCAAAATTTAAATTATTAAAAAGTTCTCGTAGAATACGTGCAAAACTGCCTGGTGCGGGACCCGGTGCACTCAGGTCGTCGACTCACTATTTAGGATTGTTTTCGTTATTTACCAAATTAAAATTTTTTTAAAGTTCTCCTAGAATACGTAATAAAGTACTTGTGTGCAGCTAGGTGCACCCGGATCGAGGTCTATCAAGCTAGCACCTCCACAAACGAAATTCGAAAATTTCTTTATGTCAGAATTTTGGGATTTTTTGGGCTTTTTTTGGACTGTATTGACGATTTTTGGGCTCCGCCACTTTTTGTGAAAATTCAAATTTTGAGTGGAGGTGCTGACTTGAATCAAGCCAGGACCTCCACTATATAAAAATTGAAAGAAAAAAATCGAACACGTCAGAATTTTGGGCTTTTTTTGGGCTCTTAAACGCACCAATAATCAATTTCCAAAAACCACCCCTACAAAATATAAAACCACCCCCTATGTAAAAAATCAAATTCGGAAAAAGCAAAGAACACCAGAATTTTGGGCTTATTTTGGGCTCTAAAATGCATGAAAAAAAATATTTAAAAACTACCCCCATTTTCAAAAAACCACCCCCTTGCAAAAAATAAAATTTGAAATATCCAAAATGCAATAGATTTTTGTCTCATTTTAGAGTCTCAAATGCACTTAAAATTATATTAGAAAAACCACCTCTGTGTAAAAAAACGTCAACCTAATAATAAAAACTTAAACCTTGGTGTTGGTATTTTTGAACAGCCCAAAAATCAGAGACTCCATTTGAACCGAAAAATTCGAAAAATATCAGAGACTATAGTAACACTGTAATATTCCGAAAAAAATTTGTTTGCACAAAATTATGTTTGATTGCTAAAAAGGGACTGTTTTTTAAAGTCAAGTGTTGGGGACCAAAAATCGGAGTAGGTATTTTTACGAAGCCCAATAATCATAAACTCTACTGACACTGGAAAATTCTCAAAAATATTATTTTTTGACAAAGTCATATATACATGGTAGAGAAGGGTTGATTTTATAAGTTAAGGGTTGAAGCCCAAAAATCGGAGTGGATATTTTGGAAGAGCCCAAAAATCAGAGACTACATTGGCACTAGAAAATTCCCAAAAATATTATTTTTTGACAAAGTCATATATACGTGGTAGAGAAGGGTTGATTTTATACGTTAATGGTTGAAGCCCAAAAATCAGAGTGGTTATTTTCGAGGAGCCCAAAAATCAGAGACTCTACTGACACTGGAAAATTCTCAAAAATATTAATTTTTGACAATGTCGTATACACGTGGTAGAGAAGGGTTGATTTTATAAGTTAAGGGTTGAAGCCCAAAAATCAGAATGGATATTTTCGAGGAGCCCAAAAATCAGAGACTACATTAACACTAGAAAATTCTCAAAAATATTAGTTTTTGACAAAGTCGTATAGACGTGGTATATACGTATATATGACTCTGTGAAAAAATAATATTTTTGAGAATTTTCTAGTGTTAATGTAGTCTTTGATTTTTGGGCTCCTCGAAAATATCCACTCTGATTTTTGGGCTTAAACCCTTAACGTAAAAAATCAACCCTTTTTTACCATGTATATATGACTTTGTCAAAAATTAATATTTTTGAGAATTTTCTAGAGTTAATGTAGTCTCTGATTCTTGGGCTCCTCGAAAATATCCTCTTCGATTTTTGGGCTTCAACTCTTAACTTATAAAATCAACCCTTCTCTATCACGTATATATGACTTTGTCAAAAAATAATATTTTTGAGAATTTTCTAGTGTT
>NC_046657.1:115039700-115051384 GCF_010883055.1 Belonocnema kinseyi | reverse complement strand
GTCAGTAGAGTTTATGATTATTGGGTTTCTTAAAAATACCTACTCCGATTTTTGGTCCCCAGCACTTGACGTTAAAAAACAGTCCCTTTTTAACAATCAAACCTAATTTTGTGGAAACCAATCTTTTTTGGAATATTACAGTGTTACTATGTTCTCTGATATTTTTTAAATTTTACGGTTCAAATGGAGTCTCTGATTTTTGGGGTGTTCAAAAATGCCTACATCAAGGTTTAAGTTTTTAATATTAGGTTGACCTTATTTGACACACAGGTAGTTTTTCTAATATAATGTTAAGTGCATTTGAGACTAAAATGAGCCAATAATCTATTGCATTTTGGATTTTGCAAATTTTATTTTTTGCAAGGAGGTGGTTTTTTGAAAATGGAGGTAGTTTTTTTTCATGCATTTTAGAACCCAAAATAAGCTCAAAATTCTGGTGTTCTTTGTTTTTTCCGAATTTGATTTTTTACATAGGGGGTGGTTTTACATTTTGTAGGATTGGTTTTTGGAAATTGGTTACTGGTGCGTTCAAGGGCCCAAAAAAGCCCAAAATTCTGACGTGTTTGATTTTTTTTCTTTCGATTTTTATATAGTGGAGGTGCTGGCTTGATTTAAGTCAGCACCTCCACTCAAAATTTGAATTTTCACAAAAAGTAGCGGAGCCCAAAAATCGGCAATACAGCCCAAAAAAAGCCCAAAAAAGCCCAAAATTCTGACGTAAAGAAATTTGGGAATTTCGTTTGTGGAGGTGCTAGCTTGATAGACCCCGCGGATCGTCGACTCATCATTGGTAGTTATTTTAGCAATTGGCACCATTTTATATTCTTTAAAAAGATCTCGTAGAATAAGTGCTAAACCAACTGGGGCGCGATCCGGTGCACCCTGGTATTAAACTTACTATTTATAGACGTGTAGACTATTAGCAAACCTAAGATTTCCATTTTTAAATCAGGCTAATTCGCTTTGAAACTTATGCACATGTTCTCAAAAATATTCATTTGTGTTTAACGTGTCCTAAGCATGGGAGACGAAAAAGAGCAAGGCTTGCGCCATTCTAATATTCAGCCGTGACACATACTTTAGCCAGATATTTCCAAGTGTCTTGCCATGCTTGAGTCATGCAAACTTCTTTTACGCGGGTTCTTAAAAAATTGCGCAAGGCCAATAAAATGAAATATTTATCCACCAATCCTTTCTAAAAAGTGAGGAAA
Organism: Belonocnema kinseyi; assembly: GCF_010883055.1. NCBI lineage: Eukaryota > Metazoa > Arthropoda > Insecta > Hymenoptera > Cynipidae > Belonocnema > Belonocnema kinseyi. Next base: position 115,050,173 of record NC_046657.1, on the reverse strand, counting down.
ATTTAGTAGATTGTGCCCATTTTCGAAAGTATTGTCTAAGTTCAATTTCAACCAAATCTTGTTCGACCACGGGCGAAGCATGGCAAAGGGGCCATTAGCCATGTTTGAGCCATTATTCATAACCATGGAATGACCGTGGGATGATCGTGGGTGAATATTGAACCAATCTTGAGCCACGCTTACCCCACGCTCACCCTACGCTTATGTGATTGTTGATCAATGGTTCATCCATTGAACCTTTTCTACGCGGGCTAATTTTCAACAAAGTTTTCTCTTGATTTTTAAATTTTATTACATTTTTTCCACAATTTTTTGTTCAAAATGTTTAGCAATCTTCGTAAAAATTATTTGCTATGAATAAGCATTGACATGAATAACTATGAAATCAAATATCCAAAGAAAGTTATTTTAACCGTATGCCATTTCCTTTATGCAAAAGATACTTCAAGGTTCCCTAAATGAACGAAAAGTGAGCCAAAGAGAATAAGTAAAATAATAATAATTGAATTTGTTGAAATATTTTCTAGTTTAATAGTGGCAAAAAACTAATTGTTTGATAAAAAAAAAATTTACTTAGATCTGTATATAATAATTAAGAAAGGTTATGAACATGAAAAATGTGAAAAATAGAAAAGTTTAATAAAATAACTCAATGGTTTAGCATTATAAAAATTATTAATACAATAAGAAGGCCATATTGCAAGATAAAATGTGGCGTAGCCTCTCTCCAATTTAAAAACATTACTTTCCAAATATATATATATATATATATATATATATATTCAATAGAACACGCAGAGCTCCAGAGAATGGGTCGGCCAACAATGCTGACCACTCTAGAGCTGGGGGAGCCAATGAAGATAGAGTCAATACGATGGATCGGCGGAATCTCGGGACCTTTAGGTGAACGGAGCGGCAAAATTACGACTTGCTAGAGTGCTATGATGCGAGTGAGGCCCCTGAACGGGGTTATATGGAACGGCTGCATGCTTTGTAGTACGAGAAACACCCAAAGCAATCGTATTTTTCGCATCAACGTCTGCGAAACCATGCCGAACTACTCCAAAAAAGGGGTTATGTAAACGGAACGCCTACTCTACCACAGCCAGAACAAGGCGACAACAGAGAAAGAGAGGCGCCACTAAGACCAACCGCGAGCCAAGTTTCTCTCAAGTCTAAAGATCTGGCTGAAATGGATGTTGAGCTGCGTAGACATTTTTCCAAAGAATCCGGCCTCTGGACTATCAATTGATGTGTGTATAATCCAGCAAGAGCTTTGGCCAATGCGAACCGTAAGACAAACCCAACGGTTGATCATAAGACCAAAAGACGAATGCATCAACTCGCCATAAGGAAAGGCTGGGCGATACAGTACGCGTCCCGCATTCAGTGGGTGATTGACTACATAACATCTGGCAGGAATTTTACCGCCAAGGTGCGAAGTTTTGCGCGCGAACTCCGGATCCGTTATCATACACTTAAAAAGTCAAAGCTAGTAGATAGGTAGGGGCGTTTCTGGCAAACTTTTTTCCGTATGAATAGCAAACTTGCGGCTAGAGCGTAGAAGACTGTACAATTGGTTTCGCTCCTTGTGCTGACTTACGAATCACAGTTTTGAACAATCCACACTATCGATCTTGGAAATCAATGCTTAAAAATCCTGGGAATGGAACCTTTCAACCACAAAAATATGGAATAGCAGATGATATGATATACGATATCACAATATTAGGCTAATTATTACCTGCTATTCCCGGAATTGAAGTTTTTTATCCCAAAATAATATAATTTATGTATTACATGTTTATCGCAATAGTGCGTCATTGAAAATGTTCAAGATCTGCAACCACCTTCGTGATATTATAACAATTCTCGGTAAACAAAATTCCATTCTGATGACGTCATTATCAATTCCTGGAATCCTTATCTATGTGAGCTAAATTAAATAAACGTTCTCCTTTGATATATTGTCCAACAGGGGCGTCATATTTCATATAATGTTAAACAATTCTCAGTAAACAAAATTCAATTCTGATGACGTCACCATAGTTCCAGGAATCCTTATCTACAGTGACCCGCCAGAAGATATGATGACGTAAGTGGTATCATATTTCCTGTATATTGATGAATTTATCGTTGAATATAATGGGTTGTTATTGTCAATATAAATGGTTTAGGCAAGAAAGGTATCTAAAATGAAAATAATAGTATTCTATAAGGTAGATCAAATGATCAGGGATCCTCTTCGCTTTATTCTCGTTTCAAGTAGCGAGCGGGCGAGCACTATAGATACGTTAAAGATTTAAAATAAAAGTTTAAAAATACAAAATATAACAAATCATTTTAAAAAATTTTCAATCATCCACTGAAGCTACTGTAATATCTTCACAGGAATCGAGGATGATCTAATTTAGCGTCAAAATTCTTTTTCTATAATGTTGAATTTTCTGAAACAAAGAGGTAGATATATATTACTATCAAAGACAATAGAAACCTACCTTTCTGATATGCTACAGAGAGAGTGAGAGAGAGTCATATATTAAAAAATGTTTGAATTCCAAAAATAATTTTGTAAAATTTGTAATATTGCAGAAGGCTTTACGATTGAGTGACTCGAAAAATACCTGCAGATACTTAAGAAGTGCTTTTACATGCAGTGGATCACTGCGACAGATTTAGAATTTTTGATATAGCTAGGATGCGAAATAAACTATTAGACGTATCGATTATAATTTAGAACCTTGTAGAATAATCGACACGTCTAGACACGTTTGAAATATAACGTCTTTCTTCATGGCTAATAGTTTATTTCGCATCCTAGCTATATCAATAAATTCTAAATCTGTTGCAGTGATCCACTGTATGTAAAAGCACCCCTTAAGAATCTGCTGGTATGTTTCGAGTCGCTCAATCGTAAAGCCTTCTGCAATATTACAAATTTTACAACATTATTTTTTGAATTCAAACATTTTTTAATACATGACTCTCTCTCCTTCTCTCCATCTATCTTTCTCTCGAAGGTACACATACTGCAGATGATTTACTGTCTCTATCTATTAATAAATCACCCTCTTTGCTTCAATGTTCTAAAACGTTCGAAATTATAATCGACACATATAACGTTTTTGCAGTTTAAAAAATGTAATGCATCACTAAAAATAACGTTGAAGTTTTTTACGGAAAAATTGCGTAGTATAATTTGATCAAGTCATTAAGAATATTGTGGAAATATAGCACGAGCCACTACAGCTGTAGAATATCTGTAAGGTAGGTTTCTATTGTCTCTGATAGTAATATATATCTACCTCTTTGTGTCAGAAGATTCAACATTATAGAAAAAGAATTTTAACGCTAAATTAGATCATTCTCGATTTCTGGAAATACTATACAGTAGCTTCAGTGGATGAATGAAAAAACTTTGAAATTATTTATTATATTTTGTCTTTTATAAACTTTTATTTTAAATCTTTAACTTATCTCTAGTCCTCGCTTGCTCGCTACTTTATACGAGAATTAAGCGAAGAGGATCCCTGAGCATTTGATCTACCTTATGGAATACTATCATTATGATTTTAGATACCTCTCTTGCCTAAACCATTCGACTGACTTTGAATATTTCTTTATTTTAATTTTCTGCAAGATTCTAGACTACAGAATAATGTTTCATCTTATCAGGAAGCAGTAAATCATATTAATAGTCACAAACAGGATGCCATGCGTAACCCCCATATCAAATGTCACCTACACACATGCATCTTTTGCGCATTAAAAAAAAAGAAAGTCAGAAGTTTTTTACTTAAAGTTCTGTTGAAGTTTTCAAAAAATATTTCTTCGAATTGCCACCCTCTCATGTGCATGTAATATAAACTATCTACGCCATCATCTTATCTCCCGAACGGTAGCTCAGCTATCAAAGTGGGCGATGATTTACCACCCTGCACTCTTCTGCTCAAACCTGTTTAAACTTGCAAAATACACTCCTCAGAAATTACCATCAAAATAATCATATCACACACTGTACACCAAAGACACCGACTATTTCTCAGAATTATATTGACAATAACAAGCAATTATATTCAACGATAAATTCATCAATATACAGGAAATATGATATCACTTACGTCATCATATCTTCTGGCGACTCACTTGTCAGGGGGATGATGACTCATCACCTATCACTTTTAACCACCCTCACACGGATACACACCTTATAATTCACACGGATATGCACTCAGGCATGGCGATCCAGACTCTGTCTTACTTTTTGCTATCCGTACGGAAAAAGTTTAAACATGGCAACACTGTAGATAAGGATTCCTGGAACTATGGTGACGTCATCAGAATAGAATTTTGTTTACTGATAATTGTTTAACATTATATGAAATATGACATCTCTGCCGGCAAATGTCAAAGGAGAACTTTTAATTAATTTAGTTCACATAGATAAGAATTCCAGGAATCGATGATGACGTCATCAGAATGGAATTTGGTTTACCTAGAATTGTTATAATATCAAGAGGGTGGTTGCAGATCTTGGAAATGTTCAATGACGCAACATTGCAATAAACATTTCATACATAAATTAAATTATTTTGGCGTAAAAAACTTTAATTCCCGGAATAGCTGGTATTAAATTGCCTAATATTGTGATATCGTATACCATATCATCTCCTATTCCATATTTTTGGGGTTGAAAAGTTTCATTTCCATAATTTTTAAGTATTGATTTCCAATATCGATAGTATGGATCGTTCAAAAGGTTCATCCGCAAATCGTTAGGTGCATAGAGAGATTGATGCCGCTTCTAAAAACAAGGTTTACTATCTAATGTGGAAAAAATCGTGTGATAACTAACAAGGTCACCTTTCAGAGAGGTGCCTTTCAGGGCGACTCCCTGACTCCACTTCTCTTTTGCCTCACATTATTGCCACTATCTCTAGCACTCCGCTAGTACGACGGGTACTTTTGCGGAAAAACCTGCAGATCGAAATTACAAGGTCACTCATGTATTTTACATGGACGATGCTAAGATCTATGATAAAAACAAAGAGCAACAACATCTAGCTCTAGGGACTGTCAAACGATATACTAAGGAAATAGGAACGGAATTTGGGTTAAACAAATGCACCAAGGTTTATTTGAAGCAAGGAAAACCTAATAGCATCCCTGAAGATCCTGAGCTCGTTGATAGAAGCTCTAGAAGACACCTTTACTCTACAGAGACTTATACATACCTGGGCGTGCAACCAGCCTGGTGCCCGGCTGGTTGCGCTTTGGCGTGCTGTTCTGGCATCAGAATCTGGCATAGTAGATACTGACCCAGACGGGTCATGATATACACCAGACAAAATTATAATATAGCTTTACATTCTATTTCAGAACTTTCTGGGAGAATATAATAATTAAAGGTGAATATACTTGAATATGCTTTATATCTAGGTACTTCAATTCCAAAAATTCAAAAAATGGCGGAGATCGAAAATTGATAAGAACCATAACACATGTTGATCACAAAACAACACTCACGTCACCACATTGCAAAAATGAACAACACTACCACTAAAACACTCATAGCAGGGCTACCAACTGTTAAATAGCAAATATATTTGAGGGAAAACGGCTTAAAAACTGAATTTTCTGTCAACAATGTTTGTATACTCTTTTTAAATATGCTGCGAAATGTGGAATAATATTCAGTAATTAATTTCTACATTGATTATTAGTGTTTAAACTAAATACCAGAATCTGGTTCCTTTATTCATCACATTCTGTTTTTCGTCTGGTCTGATCATTTTTTACGCCAGTCTGGTCGACTAGAGGGAGCAGATGCTGGGGCAGACACTGGCCACTGTGATACAAGTCAGACATTGCTGCTAGTGTATTCATTTGGAGTGGTTCCCTGGACGAAGAACGCGCTCAGATCCCTTGATATCGGGACACGAAAGGTGATGCACATGAACAAAAGCATGCATCTTAAGTCTTCTGTTCCGCAATTCTGCATCTAACGCCGTCAAGTTGGTCGCGGAATATTGAGTCCTGAATGTCTTCACAAGAGGATTATTCTTGCTACAGCACATAGAGTCACAAATGGAAGAGACCCTTTTCTTGAAATGATCAGGAAGCATGAAGAAGTGGGCAAAAGAACTTTTTGTACAAAGCAGCATAGGAGGCTTCTGCAACACTCGGACTTAACTTCATTGTTAGGGGTGAGCAAAAATGCATCAAATCTTATTTATCTCGAGTACTCACTCCTGAAAGACCGTATTAAGAAAACACAAGAGTAAAACTTCCATGAACAGCTCCTCGATAAGAGGATGCACAAAATCTTCCACAAAAATGGTGGAGGATTAGTCAATGTCGTGTGAGCTAACTTTTTCTTTCCTGAAATCGCTCGGATTGAAGTCTGGCACGGAGGGTTTCATTTTTGCATGTCCAGACAGTGTCATTTTCAATTTAACATACCGTCGCTACATTTTGATCCAAGACATTCCCGATGACAGCTGCAGGGCGTGCCATGCACACCCCGAGCATCTATTACACATACTATTTAGTTGTCCTACTCATGTGGAGTCGACCTACATCTAAAGGCACAATGCGGCACCAAGAGTACCTTATTACCATCTTTGTTACTCCTACGGCAATAACCTTGATATCGCTTCTCTAAATGCTCATAGGGAAATAGAATCAATTGTCGAGAATGAGAAGTGTCGCATATCCTGGAACTTTACATTCTCGACAACTGTTTCTGTTGCATACTCGTGTTGGTAATTCTCAAATTCTGCGCAATATTATAGATTGACGAAAGTTTTCCATTTCAGGACTTTTATATGTCGACAATTTTATCCTTTCGGCAATTTTATTTTTCGAAAGAAGCCATTGAAAAATGCCGTGAACTAAAATTACCCACACTGTAAAATTCATGAATTGCAAAATTTTCGAATAGGAAATTCTGCAAATTATAAAATTGCCGAAATATAGAATTCTCAAATTGAAAAATTCACACAAAATAAAAATTCCCGACATTAGGGTATTGCTTAATTTGGAAATTCCCCGGACACTTACTGAATTATAAAATATTAGAACTAGAACATTCCTGATTTTAAACAATTGAAAAAATGTTGTTCATTACATATTATTCATTAATTGAAAATAAAATAATCAAATACTCTCATTAAGTAATTTTTTTAATGTTTAAAGTTCACCAAAATTATTATTTGAATTAAAAAAAAACAATGAATGAAAAAATATGTATGTTTCTGTGTGAAAATTTTTGCTTCATAATGTGCATAGTATTTTAAAAAAATACGAAAAATGTTTTTGAAAATCGAATTTTTAATTGAAAAAAAAGTATTTGGATTTAAATAGGCATTGAATTGAATTCTTCAATGTTTGTTTGAAGAATGTTATTACCATTTATTAGTGACTATTAGTGTCTTGGAATAAAAATTGTACTTGGCGTTTGAAGAAATTTCCTCAAGATTTTCTCTATTCAAAAAATTGAAGTTAGCTGGTAGTTGAAGTGAAAATACCTAATTGTATATGTAGACGGTTATGACTTTCTACAAATCTCGGCTTTACTTTAAATATCGACGGCCATGACAGTTGAAAATCAGGCAAATATTATTTCAATTTAGTTTCCTTATTAAAAATTTTTTAGTCTAATATCGCAATTCGAATAGTTGCTTTGACAGGTGTTCAGGTGGCTGACAGCGCGGTTCAGCACTCCACAACTCTCGGCAGTGAGCCAAAATTCAGTCTCCAAATAATACTTTCCCCTAGATGCCCATATGTGCAACTACGTTTAAAGGAATAAATTTGAGACTGAAAATTCTCTCAAATTCTCATTAGGAGACCAATGGAATTCTAGTTGGAACAAATTTAACATCAGCTTTTTTCTGTGTACATTCGCTTTGTGTTATGGACTTTTTCGAAATAAAAATCATTTAAAATTTGTTTAGAAATCTTGAAGAAAATGTAATCTTTCAAACTTCTTGAGAACCTCAATTTTTTCATTAATTTGAAACATTAAAAATCTACAGCTTATTAGACTCTGAAATGGTGAAAATTCATTTTCAAATTATTTACTATTGAAAATCGTTATTTTTTTCGATTAAAAATTTCCAAATTGAATAGGTAAAAAATGGAATATTTTATACTGAAATAATACTTCAATAAGATTTTGAAATTGAATAAAAGCGTTCATTTAAGGGGGTAGTACACGCAGAGAAAAGTTTTGTTAAATCGAAGAAACTTTCATTAAATCAAAGAAATTTTCATATTAATATACGGCCAAAGAAACATTTGTGTGATTTAAAGAAATTTTTTTGTTAATTTTTTTAATTAGATTTAAAGAAATATTTCGGTAATTTAAAGGGAAACTTTCTTTTAATTAAAAAGATATATCGTTCCTTCAAATCGAATAGTTCTCTGAATTGAAGAAATGTTTGATGCTACAAATGGAACGTTTCTTTAAATCAAAGAAATATAATTTTTTATTTGACCTTTACAATTCTTTAAATGAAATAACTCTTTTGGTTGAAAAAAGAAAACAGGTTAGTTTACAATGAATATAGACTTTCTTAGAATCCAATAATGAATTATAAATAAATTAGCTTTCTCATGAAGCAAATAATTCTATTTAATTTAAAACTGTAATAATTCTAATTACATAAAGCACCAAATTTTCCTTTTTCTTTGCATTAGATTAGTTTTTCAATAATCGGATTAGAAAATTCTAGTTTCAAGAAACTTGCATGGTCTATTTGTTCAGCTGAGGGAAAAAGTTTATTTTAATATTTTTAGTGTGTACATGAATTTTATTCTTTCCTAATTTACAATTCCTCACGAAAATTTAAGGTAAAAAAATAAATTGTGACTAAATTATGTACAAAAGTAACAAAAACTTCCATAAAAGCGAGGTTAGGTCGTGCTGTATAAAAGTATCTATTTGCACGGTAAAAGCTGCTATGCTTTTTGCAAATCCCGACCATGCAAGGATGTACGACAAGGATGTAATTGTGCGTTTCAACCACTCGAGGCCTTCCGAAGTACACCAATCTCTCGCTTTCAGTCAAGTGTCGGGGGTTGCCTCCAAATAGCCTTGGACTGATTTCGGGAGGATTAGAATGTAAAAAGTGAGCGCCACCTGACTTGTTTCTAATGGAAATATATATATATATTTATATATTTTATATTTTTATATATTTTTTTCGGTTCGGTTTTGAGTCCTCCAGAATCAAATCGAAGGGCCTGTGACAAAGCCACCGAACGCGCCTTTGGGTTGCGGATAGAGGGTCCCTGTACCAAGGGTTTCTGCTGAATATGGTTACAAAAATAAATAGGCAGTCGCGGAAAATTGTCCAGGGGTGGTCCCGAAGGAATTCACCCCCAAGCGGAGGTGTGAAAACCGTGCCGAAAGCTGAATGGCACCTGGGTGAAGTGTCTAGAACGGTGACTCTGGGATACCGGGCGACCTCTCAGAGTACGCAGCCTTATCCTTGCATGCGGGGCTCTACAAGGATGGACGAACCCCTTTCCCTAGCTTCTCGTGGGAACAACAATGCCAACACCAAACATGGTTGTAGTAAGTGAGGTTAAAACAACAGAACGCGCAGGGCTCCCGACAATGGGTCGGCCAACAATGCCGACCAATCTAGAGCTGGCGGAGCCAATGAAAATGGATTCAATGCGATGAATCGGCGGGATCTCGTGACCTTTGGGTGGGCGGAGCAACTGAATCACGACTTGCTAGACTGCTACGATTCGAGTTTGGCCCGTGAACGGAGTAACATGGCACGGCTGCATGCTCTGTGGTGCGAGAAACACCCGGAGCTATCGCACTTTTCGCAGCAACGTCTGCAAAACCATGCTGAACTACTCCGTAAAAGGGGCTATGTAGGCGGAACGCCTACTCTACCACAGCTAGAACAAGCCGGCAACCAAGAAAGAGAGGCGAAACTAAGACCAACCACGGGCAGGCATCCAATAGATGAAGAGCGATGCTTTACAACCCGGCGAAACATCAACACCAAGGTATCTCTCAAGCCTAAAGATCTAGCTGAAATGGATGACGAGCTTCGTGGACATTTTTCCGGTGAATCCGACCTCTGGGTTATCAATTATTGTGTGCATAATGCAGCGAGAGCTTTGGCCGATGCGAACCGTAAAACAAAACCAACGGCTGATCATAAGACCAAAAGACGAACGCATCAACTTGCCATAAAGATAGGCTGGGCAAGACAATACGCGTCCTGCATTCAATGTGTGATTGACTACATCACATCTGGCAGGAATTTTACCGCCAAGGTTCGAAAGTTCGCGCGCGAACTCCGGACCCGTTATCACACACTTAACAAGTCAAAGCAGCTGACAATCAGGCAGCATATTGTTGAGAGAATACGGATACTATCTGGCGCTAAGAGAAGTCTAGAGCGGAGGGAGAGGTGGGTCAGAGAAAATCAACAGTTTCTCTCT
>NC_046657.1:115037969-115039600 GCF_010883055.1 Belonocnema kinseyi | reverse complement strand
TGTGACAACTAACAAGGTCACGTTTCAGAGAGGTGTCTTTCAGGGCGACATCATGAACCCACTCCTCTTTTGCCTTACATTATTGCCACTATCTCTAGCACTGCGCCATTCCGACGGTTACTTGTGCAGCAAACCTGCAGATCGAAAGTACAAGGTCACTCATGTATTTTACATGGACGATCTTAAGATCTATGCTAAAAACAGCGAGCAACTGCATCTAGCTCTGGGGATTGTCGAACGATATACTAAGGAAATTGGAATGGAATTTGGGTTAGACAAATGCGCCAAGGTTTATTTGAAGCGAGGAAAACTTAATGGCATCCCTGCAGATCCTGAGCTCGTTGATAGAAGCGCCATATGACACCTTTGTACTGGAGAGACTTATACATACTTGAGCGTGCCACAGAGCCGTATTCAGGATGTGAAATCTATAAAGGATACTCTCCGAAGCAGATACAAACGTCTCATCCGACAGATTTGGTCTTCCGAACTGTCGGCGAGGAACAAAGTATCTGCAACGAACATGCTTGCCGTCCCGGTGCTACTCTATTCATTTGGAGTAGCTCCATGGACGAAGAACGAGGTCAGATCTCTTGATATCTTGACAAGAAAGGTTATGCACATGAACAAAAGCATGCATCTTAAGTCTTCCGTTCCGCTACTGTACATCTCACGCCGTCAAGGGGGTCGCGGAATATTGAGTCTTGAATGTCTTCACAACAGGATTATTCTGGGTGCAGCACAAATATGTTGCAAATGGAAGAAACCCTTTTCTTAAAATGGTCAGGAATCACGAAGAAGTGGGCAAAGGAGCATTTTTGTACAAAGCAGCGGAGGAGGCTGCTGAAACACTCGGACTTGACTTCAGTATTAGCGGTAAGCAAAATTCTATCTAATCAATGTGATATAAATGCTATCTAATCGCTAATCTAATCTATCTCGAGTACTCAATCCTGAAAGCCCGGATTAAGAAAGCACAAGAGAAAAACTTTCGTGAACAGCTCCTCGATAAGAGGATGCACGGTATCTTCCACACAAATGTGAAGGATCAGTCAATGTCTTGTGAGCTAACGTTTGCTTTCCTTAAATCGCCCGGATTGAAGTCTGGTATAGAGGGTTTCATTTGTGCATGCCAGGACGGTGTCATTTCCACTTTAACATACCGTCGCCACATTTTGAACCAAGACATTCCAGATGATAGCTGCAGGGCGTGCCATGCACACCCCGAGCATTTAGCTCACATACTATCTAGTTGTCCAACACACGCGGGAACGACCTACATTCAAAGGCACAATGCGGCACTAAGAGTGCTTTATTACCATCTCTGTCACTCCTACGTCATTCACCTTAATATCGCTTCTCTAAATGCTCCTAGGCAAATTGAGTCAATTGTCGAGAATGGGAAGTGCCGCATATACTGGAACTTTATATTCTCGACAATTGTTTCTGTTGCTCACTCGAGGCCTGACATGGTTCTTCTTGACTTCGAGAAGCGAACCATGTTCGTTATCGAATTTTCAGCACCAGATAAAAAACATCATAGCCAAGGAGAATGAAAAGAAAGAGAGGTATCGAGACCTTATAAGGGAGTTGCAACGATTGTACCCGAAATATTCTGTTAAACTGATCGT
>NC_046657.1:115016049-115037869 GCF_010883055.1 Belonocnema kinseyi | reverse complement strand
CTCACGGTTGTGAGACGTGGTTGTGGCTGAAATTTTACCGCGATTTCGCTGGAAGCGGGTGCAATTTTTCAGATTAGCACCCGCTCCCGGCGAAATCCTGCACCGAAATAATTTTTTTATTTATTCTTTAAAGCCTTACGGACTTATATCTTCAAAAAACAATGTACATGTTTGAAAAAGTAAAATTATTAACAACATATAAATAGATTGTATAAAAACAGTGAACTTTGGATACCTAAGGATCCAGAAGCCCGCCCGGTTTTTTGAATGTACAGCTATACACTTCAATGAAGCAAACATCTGTACTGCGTCATTATTAATCGAACGTTTTTATATGGATCTATTAACAGAAAATTATTATGTTTTTTTTACATTTTGTTCGTTTTCGTAGGTACAGTAATACGGAAGATAATTTTTTTCCTTGAAAACTACTTTATTGTCACGTTTATGAAAATAATTAATTTGTCGAAAAAGATGTAAGTTCTGAAGGCTTTCAAGAATAAATAAAAAAAAAACATCGAAATTTTCTAGTCAAATTTGACAATACAAGAGCTTCTCAAAGTTAACCTATCTACTCCAAGCGCATTATTTCGTTGCTTTTCGGCAAATAAGAGATGACAGTTTCTCACCAAATTTTTGCACAATAACAGCTAAGCATGCAATCAACGCAAAAATAAAGACACATTGACATGCACTGAACGGTTTTTTAAAACCATTTTCCTTCTCTAAGATATTCACGCCGAAAGCGACCGGCCTACATGAAAAAATTATAGAGTATTTGCTGTGCTTGTGTTAATTTCTGTAGGGTTTTGGGTGTTGAAAAATCGATTTTTTACTTACATTTTCTATCATTATAATGTTTTAAAACGAAGCGAAAAACTGATTTTTGACTTCAAAATTCGCCCTTTCCTGAAAAATCAATATTTTTACGTCTATTTTCGTTCAATCCCAGGCAAAAACTATCTACTAATGAATGCCGTTGGATTTTTTTATTTCAGGTAAGCCCCACTTTCAGTTCACTCGTAGATTAGCTGTAACGCGCTTATTTATTACTCTTTTATCACGAAAAAATTATCATGTATTCTTGAAATATGTGGTAAATGAATGTTAAAACATTATGCACAAAATAAATAAACCTGTTTCTATGAAAAAATCGCTTTTTTTGTCACCCGAAAAGGTAAACCCCCTTAAAAAGATTTTTAAAAAGGGTAAAGTACACCATATTTCAAAGATTTAAAAATATTTAAAAGATTTTAAAATTTTTGAAAAAGTTTCACCAAATTTCAGAAGATTTCAAAGGATATCAATGATTTGAAATGAACAAAGAAAAATCTACCAAAAAAATCAAAGAAATATTTCACAAATATTTCATAGATTTTACAAAAAATTATAAGGATTTCAATATATTTTTCAAAGGTTTCAGAAAAGTTTAAAATATTTCAAAAGATTTTAACGAATTCAAAGAGGTTTCACAAATTTCAGGAATTTCAATTACTTTGCAAATATTTTAAAATATTTAAAATTATTTCCGAAAGACGACTTATATTTTCAAAAATGTAATAAATTGTTTATTAATGGCTCTGCTTTCTTTAAAAATTGTCGACCAATATAAATGTAATGGATCATTTTTTTACATGTACAACAAACAGTTATTTCATTAATTGATGTAAAAAGGAAGATCTGGAAAAACTTGATTTCTTCACCTGGAAAACCTGGAAAAATGCTTGAACTTTGTTCCTAAGAATCGCTGGACACCTTGATATTCATTAAATTATTTGAAACCAGAAGGATTTAATTTCATAATACTTCAACATAACTCGTGCATATAAATTTGAACGATTTAAATATTTAACTAAAGACTGTTTATGTTCTTGAAGTTCTGAATGTTAAAAAATTTCTTGTTGAAGCAATTTCTATCCCAAATTAATCAATTTTGAGAAATGTTGATCGGAAAATGAGAATTTCAAAATTCCTCAAGGAATAAGTCTCTGACTTGTAGATTTCTCCAAAGAATTTTAAAATTCTCGCGCATTTTCTCATATTTTCTTCTTTTTAAAATAACACGATGATTTATTCAATGGGGAAGTAGTATTTTTCCACTTATTCAATAGGGAAGTGGTATTTTATAATTTAGAAAAATAGCGCTTGCCTGCTAAGAAATCCTCGTGTTATTTCGGACTAGGAAATCTGCTAGGATTTTAAAATTTCTTGAGGGAATCTGCCACTTAAAAAAATATCCCTCGAAGAATTTGAAAATCCTCTTTTTTCAATCACCATCTCTTAAAATTTCTAAGACTACTTTTAACATTTTTCTATTATTATTAATAAGTGTTCTCGTATTGAAGACAATTATTATATAATATTTCAATGGTTACGAATACCTCAAATATGTCTGAATCTGTTGACGACATGCATTCTTTATAATCCTTATCAGAAAGTCCAAAATTGTGTGTTATCTCAAAGAAAGAAAATTTACATAAATTCTATTTACATTATCATTTTTCAAAGAAAATTATTACACTAAATTAATATGAAATATTTTCTAGCAAACGAAGACAAGAACGAGAATCAAGTGGTTGGGAATGGCGATACTAACATCCAGAAAAATGTTGAGGAAATCAATGAAGTATAGAATGACTATAACGAACAACATGAGATGGAAAAAAAACTCGAAATTAGGAACCCTAATGAATAAGCATTCTGAAGAGAAACCCAAAATTGAAAATGTGACATTTCGTTGTCTTCAAAAACAGATTCTTCGACAATGGATAAGAGGTCGTGAAAATGATCGGATCGATTGAAAAATCTTTTCAAAAATCATTAAAAAGATTCAAAAGAAGAATGACGAAGAAAGTGAATAAACGTATTCGAGGATTAGAGAAAACCATCGTTATCCGCGCAAATACACTAAAAATTGTTGAAACTAATAACCAAATGGCCATTTTACAAATCATATTCCATATGGAAGAGATTAGGTGAGTTTATCACCTTTGATCAGTAAATTGTTGACGATAAGCAAACACTGGGCGCACTTATAAGTACACTGTTAATTTAAAACATTATATAATCATGTGACCACCCCTGAAACTAAAATTGTTTATATTTTAAGGTATATTTGTCTTATCAAAATTAATCTTTTTCGTTTCTACGTTGCTTTATTCTAAAAACGATGTTTTGTGTATTTTATTTTAATTATTCTTTTTGTTTTTAGAAAATGATAATGACTGAGGCTATTCGTCGATGTGCAACAGTTAAAGAAGCACCTTCTGCAAGTTTAACCGGAGTCAAATTACTACGTAATTTTGCATGAGAGGTGCGATATATTTTCAGTTTTACTGATTTAATTTTTATCTAAACTCGAAGTATCTGAATATAAAATTAATTTTAAAAGGACTGTAGAATTTAATTGACACATATACCCAAATTATTTAACCTTTAAAATTTTAATCATATGATTTCTAGTTTTTCAAGCTTATAAAATAGTTAATTTGAAAGCACTTATGAATGCAGCTAAAACGTACAAACATGTATAATTTGGGGACCATAAGCGTTTTATCTAGCTTTTTAAAAAATGAATAGGGAGAAAGGGTCACCACTAGGGTGTCCTAAAAAACGCAATATTTTTTTTAAGATGCACCCCCTAAACTTGTTCTATTTAGAGAAAAAATAAATGCTAATTTTTATTATATTTTAAAAATAATTTTAAACAGTAGTCCTAAGGTCTTTGAGTGTCTTAAAATGAATAAAATGATTCATTAATGTTAATTTTCATAAATATAATAATTGTTTCCGAGAGAATACAACTGATGGTTACATACGAAAAGGAAAAAAATTGACTCAATCAAGCCAAAAATACTTCCCCTTGGCTTCAAAAACTACCTTTCATAGGGGTTAAAATATTATATCTTGAATTTAAAAAAATGTACCATATGCGTTATTCATTGGATTTCTTGGTACGTAAATGACTTAACGAGATACAGGAAAATTATCAATTATTTTTGACAGAAAAGTAACCATATAATAAAAAGAGGATCCTTCTTAATTTCAATAACATGTTGAACTGACGAAATTAAATTAAAGTATAGCATTTTCTTCCAATCACCAGAAATATATCGTTTTCAAACTTAACTATCATTTGAGAACTAAAAAAAATGCGAATCGAACCTGAAGTTAAATGTTTATTGAATATGCTATTAGTACTTATTTCTCGGCTGACAGTATTTTGAGAAATCTATTAAGGACCGATTTCACCAACTCTGATTAAATCGTTAATCATTGATTAACCTTATTTAATTAATACTTTGCGTTCCACCATTCTTTTAATCATGATTGGAGGAACATAATCACGGGTTACCTTAACCCGTGACCTCAAACTTTGGGAATCTTATCATATGCTAATATGGCGCCGAGTGTTCATGAAGAATTTCGTTCTAACCAATCAGAGTCGCCGTTACAACAGAAAGACCTAGAAACTAGACCTTATTACGAACAAAGTATATGATTAGCTAACCAGAGGTTGAAAATGCTGGGTAGAACGCATCGCTGGTTAACTCTGATTTAATCATTGATTAAAAAATAATCGTGATTAGTTAATCGTGTGTTTAATCAGAGTTGGTGAAATTGGCTCTAAGTTAACCATAAATATGAAAGTGCCACTTAAGTATAGTTTGTGCGAAAAAAATTAAATAAATGATGAAACATCCAAGTATTTTGAATAATTAACGTCGATATCTAGATGCCTTGTCGATCAAACAATAGGGTTCTGGGATAAGGTGAAACTTCCTGTGCGAAAAAAACGACGTTGTGTTAAAAAATTTACTTGAAAAACATAAAACCTAGAAAGACCTTAACAAGAAAAGCGAGCAAAGTTCAAGTACTTGTCAAGGGAAAAGAACGAACTTCCGCGGTAATTTGCATACCCTGTTCGACATAGCTCACAGTGACGCTCTTGTATGGATTAAGGTAGAAAAAACAAGTCAATTTTTAATTTCACAAAAAGAAAAGGATCGTAATGGAGTTATCGAGTAGGTGAATGATAGCTCAATAGAAAGTGTAAAGAAAGTCATGAAGCGTAAGGCATCTTTTGATATGTGATAATGAAGAAATGTATGGCGATGAAGAAAATGTTGATTTCCATAGAAAAGTTAGTAATTATCAGTTAAAATATTTAAAAAATTTACTTCTTTCATGGTTTTGGGAAACAGAAATCATTTTTTTCTTTAGGACCCTGACAGAGAACCAAAGGCACAAAAAAAGGTTCCAAAGATAGAACTAATCATTTTAGCTCTTTGTCTGACTTTAGACAGAGCTCAATTGTCTAATAGAATGTCAATGTACGTCGTTTCAAGTATAGCAGAGAGTTCAGGGTACAACATGGGTAATTTAAAATACTAGTTTTCTAAATAATATAATATATTATATAATAATATAATATATTTTCAAAAAAGTTTCATGATAAATTATTTTTAGATGATTTGAATTAAAGTAAAAGCACCATAGCAAAAGTTAGAAATGAAGAGCGAATGAAGTATGCTTCAGAATTAAAGGAAAATTTTGAATTAGAACAGAGATTACAATTGCACTAGGATGAAAAACGTGTTTTATTATACACTGAAAAAAAGTGAAACGATTGCCTGTTTTAGTATCTAGCATTGGTGAATTTCAAATATTAAGTGTGCCATAGATACACTCTTCTACCGGACTTGCTCAAGCTTCTTCTGTGGTAGAGCTTGTTGAGTCATGGGACATTGTTGACCGTATAGTAGGATTACGCTTCGATACATGCAGTGTTAACACTGGTAAAGTTTAGAGGACATATGCGTACATTCGAAACAGCGCTTTGAAAAAGATTTGCTGTACTTCGGCTACAGACATCATATCCCTGAAATAATGATCGAAAGTGTATGCCAAGAATGCCGTGGTCCAACATCTGGACCAGACTCTTCATCACTTAAAAAGTTTAGTGAAGCGTGGAAACTTTGGATAAGAGAAGATTCGAAATTGGTATAAACGACAAGCGAATACCTTCGAAACTGCGATCAGGATAAGAAGACCTAATTAAATTGGCAAATTCGCAGTTAAAACAAAATTATCAACCCCGTCATGACTACCGCGAATTACTTGAACTCGCCATAATTTTTTTTAAGAGATGTTCCAGTTTGGGGTTTTCATTTTATGGCTCCAGGACCAATGCATCATGCGCGGTAGATGGCAATTGCCATTTACTGCCTGAAAATTTTGATGTTTCAAAATCAGTATACGTTAACATCTACCGAAACCCAAGCCGGTTTATTAAGGAATTGCGCTTCTTTTGTGATCAAAATTCACATACGATTTTGGTTTGAGGCTCCTTTGTCGGTTGCTGCGGGCATACAATGACTTACATTTAATTAAAAAATTGGTGGGTTACAAGTCCATCAATGCCAAAATATCAAAAGTCGCATGTGAAAAGTTTGAAGGACACTTGTGGTGTCTTTCAGAAGAACTTGTCTTATATATTATTCATAATTGGAAACAAATGATCTTGGTGTGATGAATATAATATTTTAACCTCTATGAAGGGTTGTTTTTTACTATAAGAGGTAGTATTTTTTATCAAATTGGGTCAAAATTTTTTCTGAGCGTATAGTACCAACTGTTGCATTCCTTGGGAAACAAATATTATATTTACGAAAAGTAACAATAACTAATCATTTGAATCATTTTGTGATACTTTAAGGCTCCAGGACCACTGTTTCCAATTATTTTAAAAAGAAAAGAAAAATATTTTTTTTACACCAAATAGAACAAGTTTAGGGGGCGCATCATTAAAAAAGAACGTTGCGTTTTTCAGGACACTCTAGTGGCCACCCACCCGGGAAAATCGAGAGAACCAGGAGAAACTTCCACGGGAAGAAAACCGGGAGAGAAATTTCACAACGGGAGATTTCCCGTATGTTTCATAACTTAGGCAATTCGCAATTTTTGAAAGTTTCCGATTTGAAAGTATATAATTTTCAAAGTATTTAGAATAATTAAACTTTAAACGTTCACAATGTTTCTCGAAATATTTAAAATTCTGCAATTTTGAACGGTGAAAATGACAATGATTTTTTGTTTGGCAGAAATCACATCTTTTAGTTAAAAAACTCTTTCCAGGCTTTTTAAATGTCACTTATTAGAAATATATTTAACATCTTAAAAATGTTTACTATTTTAATTTAAAATTATAGTTTTTTATGTGCAATTCTAAAACCAGTTTATTTTTAAAACTTTGAAACTAAAGTTTTTTCTTAAATTAATTTTTGGAGGTTTCGAATTTTAAAATTCACAATATTGTAGTAAATTTAGAATAGATTGAATGTGATTAAAGATAAATTGGCAAATTAAAGGTAAATTGATTGAATTAATAAAAATGTATTCTATTAAATTAAGCCATTTAGAATTAAAAAGTTTAAAATTGTAGAGTTTCAAAACATGAAATCATATTATAGCAATATTGTTTTGTATTTTTTATTTTAATTTTTAATATATGACCTTAAAATCGACCAATTTTTAGTTTAAGGTTTAAACAAATAAATAATTTAAACTCAAAGAACCGTTTGATAATAAATATCGTTGAATATCTTTTATATTCTAACATAAATCGTCAAAGTAAAAATTTTCTTGCATTTAGAAAGTTCTTCTCAATTTATTACCGCTATTTATTTTCATTTGGTAAGTTATGCATTTGGTAAAAAAAAATAAAACTTACTCCTTAAAATCTGTGAATGAACCGCTGCGAAATTCGCTAATTTTTAGTACTTCAAAACTTTCCGCATAACTTTTTATAGCCTTGTAGTAAAGCAATTTTTTACACTAATAGAAAAAGTCATGCTTTTGAACATTTTTAATACGTTTAGGAATAAAATTCATAACTCTTTTAGCGATTTTATTTAATCAGTTATGAATATTTAAGTGTCCTGGATTAGGATAAATTTTTGACAAAGCTGCCTAAACCGGGACGAGATATCGCTGACTCTCTCAGTTTCGGACACTTAAATCTGATTTCCCTTACTGGGACGGCCACTTTCGCCGTATTATTTATTAAATGTGGCAGTATTTTGTTATAGTGACATATTAAAAATATTATTTATGAGCTCCACGCTTGCCGTTGAATCGTTTATTAATTCTAAAAAAGAAATTATAAGTATTTTATTGCTACCTGCAATTCGAACCTCAAATGTTGCCAACTGCTTAGGTAACTAAATAAATAGTCACTTCTAAATTTAATCCTTTGATAAAAATGAGTAAGTATGCATTAAAATTAAAAATTATAGATTAATAGTAATAACATTAAAATCGTAAATTTACTTGAAAATTCAACAGATTGGTTGGAATTTTTTTCTTTCTTGACTGAAAAATCTTTTTTGATAAATACTTCAACTAATTTTGTTGAAAATTTATCTTTTTGGTTTGAAAATTTGTCACTTAAATTATAAACTTCATCTTTCATGAGAAGAAATACAACTTTTTGATTGAAAAATAATCTGTTTATGTTAAGGCTTCAACAATTGTATTTAAAATTCGTTTTTTTTTTAATTAATTAAACTGCTTTTAATTTGTGACTAAAATCTTTCTTGGTTGACATATAAACTAATATATTATTTGATCAGAATGCACCTTTTTGCTCGAAAGTTGAAATACTCGGGAAAACATGATACCACTTTGTAACAAGTTCATCATTTTATTCGAAAAGTCGACTGTTTGGTTGTCAATTAACTTTTTTGTTAAAAATTCATATTTTCGAGTTAACAATATAACCTGCTAGTAGAAAACTCTAGTTTTGGCTCGAAATTGCAAGAATTTGGTAGAAAATTAGTGTATTTGGTTGAAAATTAACTTTTTTGTTAAAAATTCATATTTTTTTGTCCGAAAATTATATTATTCTGGTGGAGAATTCAAGAATTTGTTTGAAATATTTTTTTTCAATGAAAAATCCTCCTTAGTTGAGAATTCATCTTTTATGGTAGAAATTGTATCTTGTTTCCTTACAAGTTGAACTATGCAGGTGAAAATTCCTCTTTTTTTTAATGAATTCCATGTTTTTAATTTATAATTCAAACATTTTTTGCTTAAAATATAAACTATTTTATTTTTTAATGAGAATTCATGTTTTTGGTAGAAAGTTAGTATTTTTTATTTTAAAATTCAACAGTTTGTTAGGAAATTGAAGTATTAGATTGAGAATTAACTTTTTTTGAAAATGTATATTTTCGGCTTCAAAATTTTTATTTCTACAATCCAAAATTAACATAAAGCAAGAAAAATTATAACTTAATTTATTGGGATAATAATTTATAGTTATACGTTTTTATTTATACATTATCCAAAAGATGAAAAATAAAAAGTTACGTTTCAAGCAAAATGATAACATGAAGATATGAATTTTATTGAAAAATAAAGAAAAATAAATGTCTTATGATTAAAAATAATCTATTCTTCTTTCTTAATGTATTTTATAATTGTAAGTAAATTATACCATTTTATTTTTATAAACCCCATTGGATTATTATTCTTATCCCACTAATGGGCGATCTAACTAGTTTCAAAAATATGCATTTATATTAATTAACTATATAATTAATAATGTATTTTTGTTCTAATTAATAAAATAATGTGCTAAACACTTTGTATAACGGTCTTTGTACCAAAAATTACATTTCACCATTTGAAAATTGTATTTATTTAGGTTAGCTTTTCGTAACTGTCCCAGTAATGGTCAGTTTTCCTTAATTCTAAAAGATGATTTAAAATTAAAAAATTAAAAATGGTGTTTAAATTGATAAAAGATGAAAACAAAACTATCTGAAATTAATATATCAGTAAATGGATAATTTCAGCAATTTGAAATAGTTACAATGTCCGAATTCTGAATTTTCATGATAAACGCTCATTTTTTCCTTTCATAGGTTTTAATTTTGTATGACACAAGTTTTCAATAACAGTGTAAAAACAATTAAAATTCTACAATTCCAGAAGCTTTATTTCCGAAAGGTTCAATTTAGTTTTTAATATTAAATTGTGAAATTATAATCGCTTTGCATTCAAAATTATTCAAATTCAAAAATTTTCAATCTTTAATTATTTATTTTGGATGGTTCTTAATTGCGAAAAATACAATTGCAATTCCTCTGAATTCTAAATGACCCAATTTTCAATATTCGTATCCAAAAATATGCCTTTTTTAAACTTTTTGACATAGTCCTATTTTCGAAATTTTAATCTAAAATCATAATTTTGTTTTAATTTCAGACGTTTGCAATTCGAAGTTGTTAATTATTGTTTCAAAAAATTTTTAAAACCTTATATTAAAAAATTGGTTAACTAATGGATTTTTATATTTTTATGTCATTAGGAAATAGAAATAGTGGCATAGACCCGCGATTCACGCGCATGCATTCACTGTTAGTAGTATATAATGTGTAGTAGGCATCTCCATATTTTCCTTTATGACAAACAAAAATTTTCTTATGCTACTTATTATGATACAAAGTCAATCGATTTCTTACGAAAAGATTGCAGTGTTTATCGACTTTGCAATAGGAAATATATGTGAAAAAACTGTGGGTTTTGCAAAAAAATGTTACTTTTTTTTCTAAACCGGGAGAAGTACCGAATATGGGGACTATATTATAATAATATGTAATTTCTAATGATTTGGTTAAAATTACTGAGTTTAACTGGCAATAACAAAATTTATTAAAATTGTTGACCGGATCTCTGGAAAAAAAGAACATAAGGTCACTCATACCTCTTTTTTCTCCAAACATTCCAGACGTGATTCTCGATTAATTTAACGAAACGACATCTAAACCTTATCAGATTCTGAAGGAATTAAGTCATTGGCTATCAGAAGCAGAGATCGTGAATGGGCAGGAAGAAAAAAAAATGAAAACGCGTAATTAAGAAATAAGGACTTTTTAATAAAATACTTAAGGTATTATATTAAATTTTACTGTGTACTTTAAATTTTTAGTTAATATAATTTTTTTTTTCAAAGTATAATTATTAGTCTTGAACTTTCTTCTATTTTCTTATAATTATTAAAAGTTTAGCTTAATTCATAGTATACAGTTTAAGGTTTTAATGCAAACAGAATCCATAGATCGAGATGAATAAATTTTTTAGTGAAATCTACAAAACTAGCTTGTTAAAATAAAATTTTTCTGAAAATCATGCGGTTTTTGGCTTAAAATTTTCATTTGAGTTTGTTTTTTTGGATTTTGAAAATGCTCTAACTCTGATAATTTTCTTTTTATAAAAAAAGGTCAGAAGGATTAATTTTTTAAGTTTTGAAGGACTATGAACAACCGTACATAGAATTTTCACATCTCGAAAAAAGGTGGTTTCAAAAATTTTTTGTACGATCATATTTTGAATTTTCAACTTTTTGACCAAATTGAAAAAGATGTTGTAGAACTTTTAGAAAGCAACGTTTTTCTTTTCAAGACTTTTTTTCGTATCATGCGTTGTTTGGCTTAAATTGTTCATTTTAGTTTGTTTTTCTGGACTTTGAAAATGCTATAACTCTAGTTATTTTTGATTTTTCAAAAAAAGTCATTAGGATAAATTGTTAAATTTTTTGAATTATATGAATGACCGTACAGAGAGTTTTTGAATTTTTAAAAAAGTGATCTCAAAAATATTCAAAATGTGCCCACTTTTTCAATTTCCATCCAAAATGGCTGGATAACGAAATTTACCTTTAGTTTAGGACACTAAAGGAGTGTGCCAAAGGGCAATCTAATAGATAAATTTTTTCAAAAGTTATCGTGTTCACAGATAGACAGATAGACAGACATACATGCAGACATACATACAGACATACAGACAGACACATTCGTAAAAACCTGTTTTTCGGATTCAAGGGATCTCAAAACGTGGCCATTTGACAAAAACTGGGGGGGTCAAATTTTACACAAATCTAATACCTTCTCTGATGAGAATGTAAAAACCATTGCCATTTCTGAAAACTATGCTCATAGGTCTGTGCTAGGACCATTCTTGGTCCGCATGTTGGGTTGATAGTCGGCAAAAATCTCGGCCCAGCATAATGAGTTTGCGGTTTAAATGGGCCGACATACGGCCAACCTTCGACCAACATACAGCCAACATACGTCCAACACACGGCGAAAAATTCACTCGTGGTTATTTAAAAATTAAGAAATTTCAAAACAAATATTTGTAAATTTAAAATATTTCGGAATTTAAACTTTTGAAGCTAAAGAACTTTACTTTTAGAGCATTAAAAAGTAACCGATTTTAGAATTTTGTATTAAATACTATAATTTTGATTTTAAATTATAGAAATGTTAAAGATAATGCAAAATATTCAAAGGTATCATATTATGTAATATTAAATAAAATTAAAAGTGATTGAATAGATTTTATTATTAAGAAATAAAATTAGGTTACAAAAAGAGATGCAATGTCATTTTTAGCCGTCAAAATTTCATAATTTCAAATATTGTTACACTTTAAAGTTTAATGATTCTAAAAACTTTAAGAATCATATGCTTACTTGAGATAGTTCAAAATATTAAGCAATTCCAAACTTTGTATGAAAATGAAATTGAATTATTCTTAAATGATAATCGCGTAGCTAAGCCGTTGAAATCAATAATTTTTAAATTGTTCATTATGATTTTTGAAATTTATCATTTAGATTTAAAGTACCAAAGTAATAATTTGAAAACGAATTATAAACAAGCGGAAAAACCTTAATAACCTAAATAACCTTAAAACCCTAATAAACTGCTAAATTAACAGGACAGATAAAGCCACCAGGCAACAAATGCGTGAAAAATGAGCGAAAAAATTCCAGGTTTAACGTGAACAAAGTGAATAAATAAATTTTAGATTATCATATGCAATCTTTTAAAATCTTTCAAATTTTAATATTCTTCTAATTTTTCTCCATTTCGCCATTTTTCTAATCTTAAGTATGGCTAAGGTGTCGCATACAATATGCGTTCATCTGTTTTCAAAGATATCCTGTATAGCAACGGGATAAAACGTAATGCATCATGAATTGCGAATCATCCGCAAATTAAAAAATTTCGTGATTTAAATAATTTCCGTAGAAAAATGTGCAATGAATATTTTTCGCGAGTGTAATAAAGAAGGCAGTTAATAAATTCATTAAGGTTCAACAACATTCGTTCCATATTTTTTCCTAAAATCTACATCGGAGTTAAGATTCAACCGTTCAGTTTTTCAATTATATGGAAAAAGATGTACATAAGAAGTTTATATTCTTCTTATTATTTTCTATATGTAGGTAAGAGATCCAGTAATCTTTTTACATAAAAAGTTATCACTTTAAAGTTTACGTTATTCCTACAAAAGCAACAACTACTATCATACTAATTATTACTAAAGTTCTACATTATTCTTTAGTTCTTAAGTTCATAATATTCTAGGTTAATGAGCTAATATTATTAACGCAAATTTCATATTTAAATAAGTTTGAATTTGTAATTGTATGAATTAAGCTTTTGGTCATGACCACTTAAAGTTAGTTCAGTATTTCTCCTTTTATAAATAAAAGGAGTGTAAAAGCAAACGAAAGTTTAGTTTATGGCAGTTATTGTCAACGCGGCAACCTAAAAGACCCGGCTATTCTTTAAGGTATTATACGGATAAAATTGTTTTCTGTAAATTTTTTTGAAATTAGGACAGCAGATTTATTAGAGCGTTATCCAAAGTTTGGTCGAGTTAGAGAAGGGCTGACCATTTAGAAGTTGAGATAAGTAAAATCCAAAATCGCATCTTATACACGTAAGGCCTATCTCAAAGTATTAAAAATGTAACATATTTTAGCATAACGCCTAAACGGTTCTGACAATTTTTTTCAAATTCTGCGACACGGTAGTAGGATGCATTACAGAGATTCTGTGAAAATTTCAGAATTTTTATCCATTTCGTTTATGAAGTAGAGCCCTCAAAATATGAAAGAACAGAGAGGCCCGATAGGTTAGACCCTCCCACACGCATTCAGTTGATCGACGTGAAGTTAGAGCGTCTTCAATTGTTCTTCTCATGGATAGCGCTTTTTCTGAATTCATCCGTATAATTAAACGATTAAACGAACTTACCTGTAAGTGAAGTTGAATCGTAATTATACGAAGAACCTCGTTCGAAGAGATTATAACTTGTAATACCATTTTGGACTACATGAAAGTCACACCTTTAGCGCTATAGGAAGAAAAAGTCACGTGATCCCCTCCCTTAACCATAATCCTCATTCATTTAGAGCTTTTTTCCTGAAATTTCTATCGTTCGAAGAGATTGTAATCTCTTCGAACGAGGTTCTTCGTATAATTACGATTGAACTTCACTTAGAGGTAAGTTCGTTTAATCGTTTAATTATACTTCATTACCTCGTTCTCGAGATCATAACTTGTAGATGTTTAGAGACACCAGAAAGGACCCCGCACTAAATGTATGGGAAAATGGCTTTCGGCGGATTTAGCTGAATCTTTGTAATTTTTAAGGTTATAAGTGCCGGATGAAATATCCGTAAAGTGAATAAAACGAATTACAACAGATTTTGTTACAAAAGCGATGTCAACATAGAAATCACGGTTCAGATCGTGGTCTGTCATAATTTCGACTACACCGTTGACTCATATAGCGCGCTTCTCAAAACGAGCAAACGCTAAGCGCACGAGATTTTAACTTGACTAATTCATCACTTTTTTAAAGGCAGAAATGGTACCCAAAGTAACATTAGTAACTAGTGCGTACATTCCGATAATTACATTGTACTGTTCTCAAGAGTGCCGAACGCTAAGCGCTCATGATCAGTGAATAGAACGAATTACAATAGATTTAGTTACAAAAGCGATGTTAACATAGAAATCACGGTTCAGATCGTGGTCTGCCATATTTTCGCCTACACCGTTGACTCATAGCGCGCTTCTCAAAACGATCAAATGCTAAGCGCCCAAAATTTTAACTTGACTAATTAATCACTTCTTTAAAGGCAGAAATGGTACCCAAAGTAACATTAGTAACTAGTGCGCACATTCCGATAATAACAGTGTATCCTTCGTAAGAGGGCCGAACGCTAAGCATCCATGATCAGCGAATAGAACCAATCCCAGTAGCTTTTGCGAAATATTAAACTATTTCTGGCTCTTGATTCGGGTTCGCTTGTTCATCTCTATTAGCAGCGTTTAGAATTTTTTGTAGCAAGGAAGTTTGAGGATACTTTGCGTGTTACTAGTGACGTGCATAAGCCAGAAACCATAAAACGCTTGCAATATGTGCGCAAATGCCAAGAGTTCTGGCCCCTGACTTACATGTGCAGTAATAACCGAGAAGCGTTTCATTATTGTCGGGTCCTATGTCATCGATCTCATTGAACGCTATCCACAGCTGATACCTTGTCGCATTTCTGAAACGAGAAAATACTCGTACTCTGATCAAACCAGGTTCATTAAGTCGCGTATCTAGTTGAAACTCCTCATTTTTTTCTCGTTGCAGCTTGTCTTGAACATAAGATGGGTCAAGTTCTACTTGATACACGCCAATTGTTATGTCGCGTATTTCTTCCAATGTAAGGCGAGGAAATTGTGGTACTTGAAGTTCATGCAGGCGATTCCAATCTGCATTTCCGTAGCGCATATTGTCCACTTGGACGCGCGCTTGCACAATATTTGGCTCACGAGCTCTCGCTATATATTCTCTTGCAAGCTCTGCTGTAGCGCCTTGCATCTCGATAACAGGATGGTATCGATTAATTATGGCACCAGCAATACGAAAGAAATCCCTTAGATTGTGTACATGAGCCATCGGAATGGTTTTCTCGAAGAACTTGAAAATGGACATTATGTGGTCATTTCTGGATTCCACTATCCATCTAGATTTCGTTATTAGACGAGCTTCGTTTACTTCTTCCGTTACGAATTGACTCTGTCCTTATTGGAGAAATGGTGATATCTTGGACACAATTCCTAAGCATTCTAAAAGTGGTTGGGCATCTCTATATCCACGGTCCTCTATAAAAATATCACCAATATCGAAAAATTCTCTCATACCTTCCACATCTCTTTCAAATTCGTTAATGAGCATTTGTACGTCATTGTTTCGCGAGTCAGACTGCCAAGGCTTGTATAATAATACGATGCAAATAAGTCGACCTCTGGATTACCAAACTTCGCGACAATTTCCTGAAAGGCTAAGTTTGAAATCTCCCATTCTGTATCTATATTTTTGATTCGCAATAACGGGTCAGCTCTTATATTTTCAGCGGTCGAGATATAAGATGCAAAAAGGCAATTATTTCGCCTTTCTGCCCATTCCCAAATTTCGCTACTCAGGGTCTTGAAATGCTCGTACTTTACGCCCCCCATCCGATTAACATAAGAGACTGCGCTAGTGTTATCTATTCTTATCATTATTTCGTAATTTCTTTCTCCGTTTGCCAAGGCTTCTAAAGCCAATTTCACCGTAAGTAACTCGAGTATATTAATGTGCAATTTTTTTTGAGTGACCGACCACAATCTGAATACATCCTTCCCTTTACACCAGGCCCCCCAACCGGATGTAGATGCATCTGTAAAAATTTCCATATCGTAACTCCCGGTACGAATTGGATTATAAGTCGAATCTATATTATTGAGCCACCAGTCTATGTCTTTATGAATCGAGTAAGGGATTTTCATGACAGAATCTTAATCCCCTTTTGTCAAATTTAAGGCTAAGATTTTCCCTCTCTCCAAAATTTTTGTATGAGCCCAACCGAATCCTACTCCGGGGCATGCTGCAACTAAATTCCCGATCAATTGTGCGAAGTTTCTAATTTTTGTGCTTCGTTGTTTTTTGACTTTGAGTAAAGACTTTTTAATTTTTTCCCTTTTTTCTATCGGGAGTTGCACAGTTAATTTGTTCGAATTCAATAAAAACCCTAAAAATGTAAAAACTTTTCGCGCCTCTGATTGGTATTTTTCGTAATTTATGACAAAAACTAAGGACTCTAGTGCTCCTAATGAGTATTTTACATTCTTTTCGCATTCTTTGTAGGAATTACCTATCAAAAGGAAATCATCTAAGTAATTAACTGAAACAAATACTTTTTCTCTGAGTATCGATAAAACAGATTTCATTATTTTTGTGAATTTGTAAGGGCACAAGGATCGTCCGAAGGGGAGACATACGAATTCAAAAAGTTGGTCTTCAAAACTGAATCTGAAATATTTTCTGGAATTTTCGTGAATCGGCACCGAGAAATACGCATCTTTTAAATCGATCGTGCACATAAAGGTTTCAAGTGTCAACATTTTTACCGCTGTTCTAAGATCCTCGAGCTTAAAGTGTTCCGTGGTAATAAACATATTTAACTCTTTTAAATTAATGATAAAACGATTTGTACCGTCTGACTTTCTTACGAGGAAGAACGGAGAAAGAAATTGATCTTGAACCGAATGACATTTGCAAATAGCTTTTTTCTTTAACAATTTTCCAATCTCTTTTTCCATCGACGCCCTTTCTTTTGTTGAAAGATCTTTAATTTTAGGAGGAACTGATTAGTTGAAATTTCGTGCCACTGTGTTACGAAACGTTTTAAATTTCATGCTACTGTACCTACATTTAATACTTCTTGTTGGGAGTTCCTCTCTTGGTTTGGCTTTGGTAGGGTTAAAGTCCGAGATTGTAAACTCGGTTCGAGTACCTTCCTCTCGATGGTTGTCGTCTCGCTTGTCCTCTCGATTGCAAGTGCCAGTTTTTGCTTTTTTGGCATTTCCCAGTTTTATTCTCTTTGATGACATTATTGACGGGTTTGGTAAGGCCTGGTTGAATAAACGCAATCCTGGCTTCCGTAAGTTGGTGATGTAGTCCCACCATTAATCTCCCGTCGTCACTTAACTGCTCGATGACTTCCCGCACATCGAAATCGCCTGTGGGGTGAGTCAACACGGTGGAGAGTGTGGTACCTAAGGCGACTACCGCGGAAGCCAGTCTTTTCTGGTATCCCACGAAATATTCATCTCTCTTTTGTCCCGACTCAGAGAGGGTAAATTTAATTTCTGCATTGCAGGCTGGTGTTTCCAATATACCGGAGTCCGGGTACTTTTCAAAAATTATTCTGCGAGATCTTGGTCGAGGCCTTTTTCTTTAATAGCCATCCACCTCTCCATTAAGCTGGGGTGGATGACCACCTTTGCCCTAAGGCATTTATCGGGGTCGTCGCCCAAGGCGTCGAGGATTTCGTCGTCTAATTCAACGTTTTCTTTATTTGTTTGTAAAATGACAGTTTCCCCATTTTCTTCGTTTTCCTGTATAATGGGTGCTTCCTCATTTTCAGAGTCCCACTGTGACGCAGTGCCACGGTCATTGTCTTCTAGGGACAATAGAAGAAAGGAAGAAGGATAATTTCTGTTTTTTTTTTATCATTTATTTATATATTTATTATCGATATCTTGCCTCTCGTGCAAGCTTATCGATTGACCTCTGGCTTGTCTTGCCTCTCGTGCAAGATCACCAGGTAGCTTTTGATTTAACTTGCCTCTCGTGCAAGTTCATCAATTTGAGGTTATGTCAATTCCTTTTTTTTGCTTTCTTTAAATTTACTTTTTATTTTATGTTCTGACTTTTTACTTACCATAATTTTGTCTTTTGCTGATGAACAGGGCTTGTAATCTACGGAGAAAGTCTTCCTCAGACTCGTCACCACGAGGTGCTGGGAGGTTAATTTCGAGGACTGTTGCACACTCATGAAACCTTTTAATCTTTTGCGATACGTCGTCTTGCTCGTCGCCGTCGTCCTCAAACACTTTTCTCTTCCTACTTTCGTTCATCTTTCGTTCGATAATTCGCGATTATTAACGAAAATGTACGCTTCAACTCTCACGAGGTTTTAACATTCACGCACACACAAAATGAATGAGGATTATGGTTAAGGTAGGGGATCACGTGACTTGTTCTTCCTATAGCGCTAAAGGTGTGACTTTCACGTAGTCCAAAATGGTACTACAAGTTATAATCTCGAGAACGAGGTAATGAAGTATAATACCTTAAAAGAGTTTTACAGAATCGTAACCATTCTGTGTGAGATACTTTTTTGGCGAAAACAATTTGTACCCCAATAAAAACCACCTTTATTCGCTAAAACTTTGAATAAATTATTAATCGGTTTGTGACGTGAATAACAGCGAGCTCTTGAAATTCAACGCAACGCTCCACATGATATACACGTGGGAATTCCTACCAGTGAAAAGAAGAGGTGTAACGGTCCGGACAACTTCCACCCAGCTTTTTTTGCTACACTAAAAAAATCTCTGCTATTCTGAATCTATCGAATGACAACCTGACAAAATTAGTCGAAACCATCTTTATAAAAATTGATCCTTGCGAGTGGAATCATCAACCTCTCAGTTAGGTCAATCAGTTATTAACAATTCCACTGAAATCCTGGATTATGACCCTGCACGACCTGGGAGACAGTGGCAGTCCATGGAAATAACTGCCGTTAGATGAAGTCTTAAGTTTTGCAGAACCACTTTCTCCTAATCCACTTCGCTCGGGAACATTTTTAACCCTAGGATGAGGATTACCTAGACCTCCAGGCTTCACATATCTGTTTTCCCTACAACTCTTAGTTTTATCTAAGGAACATTCTGATCTTCCAACCTTCACATACATTGCCCTGACATCTAACTGCTCGTACTTCATCAAAGCAATGTAAGTCTTCTGAATTGAAAGATTTAAGGGTGACAATAGCACAAGAATCTTCCAAGAAGAAATCTTCCAAGGAGGAAACTGGTCAGGAACTATCCAGTTCAGGATCTCCCCACAGTAAAGTCTGTCATTGTGTGTTCCTAGTACTGCAGCAAGAAATCCACCGTCTTCTAATTCTCGAGACCCACATGGAACGAAACGACGACATTGACTTTTTTCATATTTTATTCTTGCCTGTAAATGTTTCTACTAAATGTTTCTACTAAATGTTTCTATGTTGGACAAAGCCTGGTTTTTACCCCATCCTTGACGGACTGGGTTGCAGTCAAGTACACGATGGGGGGACCTACAGCTTAAGGTGGGTTCCGAACCACCAGAACCTCGGTAAAGGTACATTGAAAAATTTCCAGAGGTACCGGCTCAGGGATCGAACCGCGAACCTCTGAGGTGAAGTCCAAGTGTCTAACCAACTGAGCCACCGAGGCTCTTTTATTATTATTATTATTATTATTATTATTATTATTATTATTATTATTTGACGATTCTACATGGAACGAAATTTCAAGTGATTAATTCTCGGAAGCCCGTGCAAGGGTTCCGAGATCTTAGTCCTCGCGCCAAAGCGTGATAAAACCAAGGAGCAGTTCCCTGAATTAATCTCTCAAAATTTCTCTCCGTGTATATACTTATAGTATATTTGATTAAAGTAAAACTCAGAGAAATACCCTCTTGGTATGAGTATAAGGAAGTGAATAAGGAAGTTTCTTTTAATGTATGATAGAAGTATCGATTAAGTAAATTGGAAGTATAATCAAAGTATGAATCGCATTTTTCTTATGTATTTTAGATGTATGTCTTTGGTAAATGTAATATATAGCACAAATATACATAAAGTATATCATAAGTATGTGATAAGTATCTGTGAAGTATTTTACAAGCAAATTCATAGTTGTATAAAGTCAAAAGAAAGTATGTATTGTACATACATTTAGTCTTCTACATATATACTATAGACATTCCCCTAAAATTAGTATCATATCAACGATTTCAGTAGTTAATTAATCAACCATATTGCGAAATTTCTTTGGAAACTATTAAAATTTCACAAAAATTGACAATACCTCATTTTTTCCAATTTTCAATGATTCAAATTACGAATATGAAATCGGCAGCATTTATAATTTTAAAATAATAAATTTTTCCTGCATGAAGTTCCGAACAAGATTATTATCTCAATAAACAAAAAATCTCAGCACTAAACGATAATGAGGCCAGAAACGGCCGGAAAGAAGCATTAATATCAGGGAAAAAAATGCCTCGCGATGGAGTGTGAATTTAGTAAACCACTCTAACGAAAAACAAATGCCTGCCACTACACTGCGATCTGTCAAGGCGAACATAAATCCTTTTAAGCTGAATTATTTTAACTTTGATCGTTACATAACTATTGAAAATTATTATAATGGTCATGATTGTTAAGGTGATGTACACCTTAACATTTTATCGACTTTTGTGAAGCATCTTGAACGTTTGTTTACCCCCAAAAAACCAAGAGAGTTCAGACAAAGGGCATCTGGTCGTTTCTCAGACATTTTAAATTAATTTTTTATCGTTCCAAGGTCACAAAAACCATTTTTCCACAAGTTTCTCATTTAAGAAAAGGGTCTTACCTCCATTTGACCTTAAAAATTGACCTCAAGGTTAAAATTGATGGTACAGTTGAATGTCCCCCTCGCTCTTGGTGAACCTTTGTTCGAACCATTTCTTGGTAGATAAAGTATTTTAGAAGATATTTGAGATTATAGATTAAAATGGGTCACCGTGTATATTATAAATCATAATCTGGATGAAATACTTTTGGTTTTGAACATATATTTTGAATGTCTCAAGAAATGACATTTAAAGTATGTCTGAAGTATGGCTGAAGTACTAGGCAGTCTGATAAGTACCTGAAAATTCTAAGAGATGGCATTAGTATTCACTAATGTGAACCATTTTCGTCGAGCTTGATTCATCAAATGACGCCTGTCAAAACTTCAGCCATTTATGTTTACGCATTTACAAGTTACAGCACTGAGAAGCGACTAACCTCCGAGTTTTTTTAATATGGAAAAAT
>NC_046657.1:114995529-115015949 GCF_010883055.1 Belonocnema kinseyi | reverse complement strand
TATCGTGCATTCAGTTTTGGGCATGAAGAAGCTCTGCGCGCGATGGGTGCCGCGTTTGCTCATAGTGGACCAAAAACGAATTCGTGTGACAACTTCCCAGCAAAATTTGGCATTATTTTCACGTAAGTCGACCGAGTTTTTACGCCGATTCATAACCATGGATGAAACCTGGATCCACTACTACACTCCTGAGTCAACGCAACAGGCAAAACAGTGGGTTCCACCGGGCCAAAGTGCTCCGAAGCGTCCAAAAACTCAACAATGGGTCGGAAAGGTTATGGCCTCCGTATTTTAGGATGCACATGGCATAATATTCGTGGCTATCTTGAAAAAGGTAAAACCATAACCGGAGCATACTATTCATCATTATTGGACCTATTGAAAATCGAAATCACCGAAAAACGACCGTATTTGAAGAAGAAAAAACCGCTTTATCATCACGACAATGCGCCTGTTCATTCATGCTTAGTTGCACAAGCAAAATTGCATGAAATCGGCTTCGAATTGGTTTCTCAGCCACCGTACTCACCAGACCTGGCCCCCAGCGACTATTACTTGTTCCCTAACCTGAGGAGATGGCTCACCGGTAAGCGTTTTTACTCAAATGAGGAGCTCATAGCTGAAACTAAGGCGTATTTTGAAGACCTTCCGATCGAGTACTTTTCGGACGGTATCGAAAAGTTAGAAAATCGTTGGACTCGCTGTATCGACCTAAAAGGAGAGTATGTTGAAAAATAAAACTGACTTTGGCCGAAAAAACGTCTCCGTGTTTCATTTTTCAGGGACTTATCAGACTGCCTAGTAAGTATTAGGTATACCATAAACGCAAATTAAGTTTGCCGTAAGTTCCTTCGAAACAAAACTTATCACTAAAATATATCACAACAAATAATTTCCTTTTGAGTGCTAGATCTTTTTGGGACCAATTTAAATTAAATTATTTAATTCAAAAGGAAAACTAAATCATCAAAAAGCAACAAAAAAAATGTTTTGTGACGGAACTTTCAAAAGGTTAGCTCGGACCCTAATCTGGAAAATGGATAGGCGATGGTCCTCACGAACAAGATGATCGCTTTTTTAAATAAATTAAATTCAAAGAAACACATAAAATTTAACAAATAATAATTTATTTAAAAAATTGAAGTTATAAAATAATAATAAAATAAAAAGAAGCCACGATGGCTAACTACAAGTCAGGACCTTTTCGATCGGTTTTCCTATACCAAAAAAATGGGTAAATTGGCAAAATTCTATAAAAATTAATAATCAAGTCAAATCAGAAAATTGGACCTTAACATTCAGGGTAGAATTTTTCAATTATAAATTAAATTAAATAAGAGGATCTTAACATCATATCAGAAAAACAATAATTCTCAACAAAGGAAACACCACAAATATAATCTGGGAATATAACTAATTAAATTTTGGAAAAAAACAAATCAAAATTAATGTTAAGATCTAAAATAATACAGTCTATAAATCGTTCGGTCTTGAGGTATTATACGGATGAATTCAGAAAAAGAGCTATCCATGCGAAGAACAATTGAAGACGCTCCAACTTCATGTCGACCAACTGAATGCGTGCGAGAATGTCTAACATATCGGACCTCTCTGTTCTTTCATACTTCCAGGGCCTTGAGATAGGCCTTACGTGTATACGATGCGATTTTGGATTTTACTTATCTCAACTTCTAAATGGTCAACCTTTTTCTAACTCAACCAAACTTTAGATAACGCTCTAATAAATGTAAAGTCCTGTTTTTAAACAAATTCACAGGAAACAATATTATCCGTATAATACCTTAGTCAAAAAAATTCGGACAGATTTGCATGTAAATAATTTCCAAATTTTAAAAGATAAACACATTAATGAAAATAAGAAAAAGACTAATTTCAAGTAAAACGAAAAATGTTGGAAATGGCAATCTGTATTGCAAATTCACAGAAAATTAATTTAAAATTGAAAAGATAATTAACTTTTCTTCAAAAAACTTGTCTAAACGTCGGAAGTAGCCGATGAAAACATGATTATTTAATTTTTGTTTTTCTCTCCTTTGGCAACGGACTTGATCCTCATTAGTTGAAAGAAAGCATTTGTTATTGGCGTTGTTAGGGATAATTCGTAGTCTAGACAAAAGAATTAGTGCCGTAACAAGAAAGGGTGCAGTCGTCCAATAATTAATCCACTTCTGAATATAATGATTTTAATGGTTTAACTAATTCGGTTCAAAAGATAATAGATATCATCTTTTCTCTTCGTAGTATCTGCCAAACTAGGGCAAGGAAAACGCAGCAAGAATCCGGGTAGCATTCTAAGATTTACAAACAGGACTGAGGTACGACCAGAAGGATGTGATTGGACACACTACAGTATAGTTTAGGCGGGAAAAATTAATAGTTCCTTCAAGTTCCCTAAAGTAAAAAAGGCGTTCTTAAATTTATAATATCTTAATTAATTAATCCAGACCTTGAAAAACTGTGCAACTTCCGAAGTTGATTGAACGCGAAATCTCAGATATTAAAATTTGTCAATAAATATGAATATGACATATTATGTATTTACATAAAACTTAAATTAAATGAGACGTTTAAACAAAAGTGTATTCTTTTTATTGAAGAATAATGTGATTAGTTTTAAAGAACAAACTTGTGCAATTACTCAAGATCAAAATGTGTGGAGTCATTATTTTTTCAAATTTGAATTTTAAACTTGATTAAAGATGAATATATGTCTTGAACATTCTGAAGTAAAGTTTTCAATATTTACAAAATTCTGAACCAATTACTTAGTATCACAATGTCTCTTTAGAATTCGATATCGACTTAATCGGGAATGTCCACTAAATTATCAGTATTTCAGCATTTCATATATTTATTATTTTCATTATTTTGATAACGTTCTGAAATATGATGGTTTAAAACAATTGATTTTAAATTATGGCTAACTTCAAGCATAATGGTAATTCTATTTTGTTTTCGTTCAATTGAAATATCATTGGCTACCGACATGTTTTGCTTCGGGACCGTCCATAAAAGACGTCCGCAGCTAAAAGGGGGGGGGGGGGTTGACGAAGCAAAATGTGACCTAGTGTGACAGAGGAAGAAGACGTAGGATCTGACGAAAGACCGCCGCCAGTACTTGAAACTACAGATGCTCTTCCAACAATTACATCTTTTCCAGAATGGCTGACGAGTCCTTGGACTCAAGAATAGGATTTAAAATGTATATTATGAAAAAAATTTGGTTGTATGTACTATAAAAAATATAAATTTAAATAGATTTCAAAATATATATGATAAAATATGACAAATGATTCTAATGACTTCATACGCAAATTAAAATATATTATTTTTCTTTTTACGAAACTATTTTTAACGCAAGGAGGGGGGTTTATTAAATTTGTGACGTCTTTTTGAAGGGGGTGGTTAGTAAAAATGTGACCATGTGTGACATAAGGGAGGGGTCACTCTAGTTTTATAAAAAATTAGCGGACGTCCTTTATGGACGGTCCCTTAGTGCGGTACATAGAAGAAAACCCCCATACGTATTTAATTGCAAAATGAAATAAAAATTAGTATAATCATTCCTTTAATCATATTATTCAAAAGCCTTTAAAATAGCTGTAATTTCGTAATAGAAAATAGCAGTTACAGATATGTACAGTAAAAGATATCTTTGATACATTTTTTGTAGCGTTTTGATTACGTATTCACGTTTTTCTTTAAATAAGCAAAAAATTCTTTGATTCTTTCATTATCAAAGAAACTTATTGGCACATATTTTCTCGCTATCGATTCTACTACCCTACGATTAAAGATGTTTTGATCAAGTTTTTAATAATAGATATAATTATATTTGATAAAAAATTATTGTATTATATCAGAAATTGAGTAGAGAAATCACATTTTTCAGGCACATTTATATTTGGAACAAATTCATTTGTTAATTTTATTAAAGACCCAATTTATTTTAAATTCGCTGAAGTCACAAAATCGTCCCAAAAGGAAATATATTTTTTTCTGTTGTTTTTCAAGGGATTTTAGACGATTCGTATTTCACCGCTTGAAAGCATTGTTTTTTACTAACTAAGTTGTGAATATTAAAACTTTTGAAGGTGATGACGTATTTTATCATAAATTTGTCAACTTTTCGGATGCTGCAGTATCTAAAGCAGAAAATGCAACAAAAAAATAAATAAAAGACTGACAAAATAGGTTTATTTTGATGAAAAATAAGAATGTACATTTTTTCAATAATTGAAGGGGGCCACACTGCATACGGGCGTAAGTGCCAAATTTTCGAAAATCGGATAATTGGCTTAAATTACTTGCTGCCCCCTAACTCGTGTCCCTGTAGAAGATTTTAGTCCAGTTCGACCCGAAAGGTCTAGAAAAAAAAGTCAGTGCATACGGGCGCAAGTGCCACGATGCATGCTGTCGGCAAGTGCCATGCTTCATTGTTTAGTGTCATCGCGGCATTATTGATTTTCAGAGCACGTGTCGATTCTGTTTTTTTTTTAAAGTTTTTCCGTCAAAATTTATTAATTCTTGGAAAGAAATAGCTGCCACAAAAGCTCCTTTATGTGTCAAAATTGAAGCTTTCTAAGGCGCGCCGAACTCTCACCAAGACTTTCTCGCACATGGTTATCGTTTTTAAAGCGCTCTTTTTGTGATTCAATAGAGCTACCCAATAGCTTAAAAGAACCTTCTTGTTTTGTTTCTTAAAATTAAAAAATAAAATAGTTACGCAACTTTTCATATATAAAAATCACAGTTTATGGGGATATGCTGTTCCTTTGAGAAAGTTTATCACGGAAAAAGATGCTTCTTTCAGGATGTTCGTTCCAGGTTCGATAAAGCCTAACAGTACCTCAAAATATTCTTGAATTTTTTTGTTAAAAATGATTTTCGTGAAAGTTAGGCAGTTTTTTAGTTTTTCTGTAAAATTCGGGTGTTGTCATTTGAGTCCGTTTACATTGTACCCCTTCAATTGTATTTTACTTGTAATATTATAATTTTCCAATACTTTGTAAACCAAATTTTTTCAACTTATAGATTTACAAATTACATTTTGTTTATGAAATATTAGAAAATTTTATTCTATTAAATGTTTCAATTTAATTGAATGAAACAGGAATATCTACATTTATAGCCAATCAAATAAAAATAAAATTATTTTAAATCAAAGAATTAAATTGTTTTGATTATTTTAGTTTAATTAAGACAAATATCATTATAGCCGACTTTATTAATACTAGAGCGAAAGTTACGAAAAAGAAGCAAGATAGAGATGAGTTCAAAAAACTGTTTTTATGGTTTTTCAAGTGTCATAACAAAATTTTATTATTAATATTCCGATTCGAAATAAATTTAGTCTAAATGACATTTTATTTTGTTCCTAAATTTAAAAAAAAATATCGTTTTTTATCTTAAATGACTAAATATCCTTATTTTTCTTTTCATAATGATATTATTAATCTCCGATTTACTGTTAGTAAATAAAGATAATTGCTACGTGTTTTTTTTCTATTTCTTGTAAAACGAAAATTGAACAAAAAATTATGTGTGGTAGCAACGACGCACGTGATTGCAGTTAGAATTTTCTTGCCTCGACTCGTTAACGAATATAAACAAACAAAAAGACTTGGGAAAGAGGCACGCGGAAGTGAAGATAGAAGCCATTCGACTCAACTCGGTTCGGTTTGCAGGGATCGAATTTAGGGCTCCGCGAGGTATTCCAAAAAAGGAGTAAGATATGCATTATATTATTTTTTTTACAACTGAATATAAAACCACGTGGCTCGAGCTTGCAACCCCCTCCCTCCATCCTCCCCCCATGTGGACCAGTGTGGCCTTTCGTCGACCCCCTCCCCTCCCCCCTAAAGCAACCACGTGGATTATGAAAGGCCCCTAAATTAGGCTGTTGGCAGGTTACGGCGAACTTCAGGCTTTGAGAAAGAATTTAATGTCGAAAATTGTATGTGTGATAAATGTAACAGTAATATATGTATAGTGCAAATTTAATAACAAATTGAATGCTGATCTTTAGTTACCTCAATATTCATTAGTGACTAACAAAATAGTTAAAATAATATCGTGAGTGGACAAATGCAATTCTTGGCAGGGGTTGACCCATTTCTTGGCACCTCAGTTAAATGCAAGAGAAGTGATTAAGGAATCATATTAAAGTTAACTTTTCTAGTATAATTAAGAATTAAATGGGGAAGAGAAACTTTTTTTGTAAATTATTTTTCATTCGCAGATAAATACTCTGGCTTAAATGACTAAATTATCATCTCCTCTTCAGTCCGGAATCATATAGGCGGTCGTCCCCGTATTTTTTTTACAGCTTCAGCAGAATCAGTATGATCATCAGTACTATTCGAAAATTTTTTTATTATTATTTTCTTTAGCTTTTAACATTCTTTTTTTGGCAACTCTTTTATCAGAATCAGTAAAATAGTCAATAACCGGAGATTTATTTTAATTGTTTTTAGTCTCTTTAGTTTCTCATTTCATTCTTTTTCTAACTTCACAGTAAAAATTAAGTGTTGATAAAGCACCAATATCAGGGTACCATATACCTGCAACAGAAATTACCCTTGCGATGTGAATGCTGCACCGTAATGTAGGGTACAGATTCCCAATCACTTGCGATACGAAGTGTCCATCACTTGGGGTACGCAGTACCTACTACTTCGGGTACGACGTGTACGCTTCTTGGGGTACGAAATGAAAAACGTCATTATCGACGCATAATATACGTGTTCGTAACTTCTTAAATACTTCTTAAATACTTTTCAAGATTTGAAATAGCCATGTCTAAATGCATTGTTTATTATTTTGACAGCTTTGCTAATGGTACGTCATGGTCATTGAAGTTTAGCAGGTGCGTTGTTCTTCTTCTTAAAATTGAGCCATTAGGTATTTCAGATTAAGTGGGGATATCCAAGATGTCTGCACGATGAGGGACAAACAATAATACCGAATACATGGGACGAAACTTTATTTTCATAATAACTTGGAAAATAATTATTTTTCACAAAAAGTGTATTCAGATATTATTTATATTTTTCAAAAACCATTAAATTGAATAATAAAATTGATATTTTATTCTGTAACTGTGAAAAATCATTTTTTTCCCAAGTTATTAACTAAATTAAGTTTTATTTCTGGGATTTATATTATTGCTTGACCCTCATTATACAGACAACTTGCCAGCTGGCGTCACAACTTAAAATACTTAATATTAGAAATCTTAGCGCATATATAACTGGAGGGAACCAGGCAATGACAGATTTATTGGCAAATGAAAAGAGACAGACTATGAGTCTATGAGTTAGCGGGATAAGTTATCTCTCCCGCGCAGCGATCTGATTGGCTGTTTATCGCTCCCCTCTAAATGAAGGTTAAATAGTTTACATGTATGCGCAAGTAAAGAGTTATTTATGGAGCAAAATAGAAAAGACCAATCATGTTGATGTGGCAGAACGCGGATATCTCTGGCATGCGCAGTAGTTATCCCTGTGTATTTTTAGGTTATGTAAGGCCATGTGTCAATTTAAAAATACACAAGAAACACTACTGCGAATGCTCGAGATATCCGCGTTTGCTCACAATATAGCGTTTTATCTTACATAATTCGTACCTTAATAAGAATGCATAGTGGAGCTTAGGCATATTAAGATTACTAGAAAAGTAGAGCATATGGATGCTAAATTCCCCACGCATGAAGTTGTTCGATATTTAAGATGAAAAGGTCTTCCTATACGCGTAATAATAGCATCCTCAGATTTAACTGAATTAAAAAAAAACATTAGGAAAACGCACAAATTCAATTTGATCAAAATAAGAACTATTTGGTCAAATTTTCTATTACTAGACTTCAAACTAGAAAGTTTGAAATATTTTTCAAAGCATTACTTTATTATGAAAGTTAAATGTTATGATACAATTTTAATATTATTATCTAGCATAATAAGTTTAACTTCATCAATTAAAAAAATATTTATTTAAATAAGAATTAAAAATACGGGAACTGAGAACTGAATAATAATTTATTTTTTGTCAATATGTAGATTTTTATTCAATTCTCGTACTGTTTGTTGCGTTATTATTCACATGAAAGTAACAGAACCTCGATTTGAACAGTAGCATCTGACCTTTCGTACCCCACCTTGTTGCTATTTCGTACCCTACATAGTCGGTATGTCGTACCCCAAGTTCGAGAGATATCTGAATACCTACCGAGGTACAGTAAACACCCTTATAATTTTACCTGCAACAAAATATACCCCCAAGTTTTTACTGTGTTCTTTGGCTTTTTCTAAAATTTCTTTTCATTTTTAGGTGAAATAGCTTTGCAACTTAAACATATAGGTTCAAAATTAAACAAACCTCTTAGACTTAAGAAGCAAAATTACTTTCTCCGATCAATTACAATAGCTAACTTAATATGAACATTACTAATGTTCATATTAAGTTAACATGTAGGTTGATCAGAGATGTTAAACATTACATCTGAAAATTTTGATTCTAATCGCAAATCACAGTCATATTTTTAACGGACTGGACTGCTTTTTGGTTAAATCTACATCGTAAAGTAGTGAATTTACTCTAATTTTTTAATCAAAGACATCACTATGCATTATATTTTTACTCGTTTCTTCTAAGATTACAGCAGGTACTTTTGAATAATTTTCTTCCTTTTGTGATTCAGTGTAATTGGCATTCAAAAAGATATTATCTCTGAATTGCGATTGGAATGGCCGGTACGGAAAGTTCGGATTTGTCTCCAATTTGAGCAAGAATTAAATCCTCTACCAGGAAAATATCACGATCATTTGAAAGATTAACAGATTCCACATTAATAATTTTCATTTCGTCAATGTTCAGGATATTCACATTGATATCTGAAACAACAGTACATTTTCCTGAATTTTGCATACAATTTTCTGTTTTATTTTGTCACGTTGTTCGAGATATTCTTTGATACTCTTGCCGAATTAAGTAAAAAACCAAAAACAGTTCAGACTTGACGGATTGGTCATTGGCAGATTTAAATTCTTCAAATAAACCTTCGCTAACTAGATTCTCAAGGACACAAACCGCATACTCTGAACCCATTAATTTATTGTCTCTGGCTTGCTAGCAATTTTTTTGTCTGCATCCTTGAGAATTCGAACATATTTTTCCATGGTTAAAACAACTGAAGGATACCCTCCTCTCCATTTGAACATGGATTGCAGCCAGAATGACTTCAGCGGCTTAAAGCAAGCCACACATTCAGGCTATAAAAACCTGGTTGAATTTCGGTATGCACAAATAAGCACAATTCCCAACCGCGAACACATGACGCTGAGATGGTCTGTTTTATTTTTATTTCATCCTACCATTTTCACTCGTGCTGATACCCCAA
The DNA here is from genome assembly GCF_010883055.1 of Belonocnema kinseyi. Classification (NCBI taxonomy): domain Eukaryota; kingdom Metazoa; phylum Arthropoda; class Insecta; order Hymenoptera; family Cynipidae; genus Belonocnema; species Belonocnema kinseyi. Next base: position 115,006,531 of record NC_046657.1, on the reverse strand, counting down.
TCCTCAAGAACTAAGTTCGCAACTGCTAACGGCAGTCGTTTGTACGGAGCAACTAATTGTTAGTGGGGCACACTGAAAAATAAGTTTTATCATCGTTCAAAACTTTTCTCTCATCTAGTAGAACAGGTAAGACGTTTTCTTTTTCCAAATAAGAATGAGTGTATTTGAATGACTTTCGAACATTATCTGTCGACATTGCTGCACTAGCAGACAAAACGCCTTCAGGTTTTCTTTCCATCAATACGGGATGCCGTTTTAAAATTGCATCATACCACGCTTCACCTGGACAACTATTTTTACCAGTATATATTCCTTGTCATCAATAAGAACTGTATCAGGTCCAGGTGGTGGCCGTACGAAGTGTTGACCCGAGTCAAAATATAAATTCTCTGCCAATCCTCCATAGTGCTAAATAAATTCTCTGTTGGTGCTACTCAGCCTTCGACGTTCTCATTGCATGCACTTATGTCTTATTTAGTTCTCTGTTCATTCTCCTTAGTCTCTTTGAAATTTTTACAGGCTTTTCTAACTTCCCATTTGAACCTCTATTATTCTCTACCAGTATTTAATTACCTGTTTTAATCCTCTTATATTCTCTTTACGATTTCTATAGTAATTTATAAATCTTTCCTTACATAAAATCTCCCCGTTTTAATCTATAATCCCAAATGTCTTCTAATATACTTTATCTACGAAGAAATGGTTCAGACAAAGGTTGACCAAGACTAAGGGGGACATTTGAGTGTACCATCAATTTTGACCTTAAGGTCAATTTTCAACGTCAAATGAAGGTAAGACCCTTTTCTTAGATGAGAACTCCTATTTTTGACTGCGGATTTGAAAAAAGTGGGAAATTTCACGTCAAAAATTACCTATGGAAAAATGGTTTTGTTGCCTTAGAAAGGTAAAAAATTGAGGTTAAATGTCTGAGAAACGAGCAGATGCCTTTTTCTGAATTTTCTCGGTTTTTTGGGGTAAACAAAAATTTAAGATGCTTCACAAAAGTCGATGAAATTTTAAGGTAAATTTTCCAGGTCACTTGAAGGTCAAGACGATTTTTCTTAGATTGCACTCTGTGCCTGGATGAATTTTTTTGTAAACTTGAGGCCGTGGATTGTTACCACAACACCCGCCCCCAACACATTCAGACCGTAACAATCATTTCGAATAACATGTGAAGAATGTGACTGTATAGTTACAAAAGTGACAATCTTGATAATGTCACTTCTCTGTGACTAGTTACAAAAAAAGGACACTTTGTCGGCATTTTTAGCGTTACCCAGAAACAATGGCGTGGATGAAGTAAGTTCTGTTTCCTTTGAAGTGCTTGCTTCTCGTGAGTTGCCCTTGCTTCTCACGTTTCGGGTGGTTGATTAACGTGAGCACCCTTGACTCTCACGTTTTGGGTGGTTGATTAACGTGAGTCCCCTTGCCTCTCACCATTGCTGCCGGTGTTACAATCAGCCACGGAGCAACTGTTCGAAGTGCTTTCCATTGGCTTAAAGAGACAAACGTAGACGTCTTTCAAAATGGTCCAAAGTTTTAAGCAAAGTTTCTCGAGAGATGGCTGCCGAAGCTGCCCGAATCCTTTCCATCAGATCTTCTCTTGTTGTGGGTCTCTGAGAAAAAACTTCAATTTTAATATAACTTCATAAAAAGAAATCAGGTGATGTTAGATCTGATGAGCAGGGGGGTCATTCGAATGTACCTCTCCGTCCAGTCCAGCTCTCATTAAAATTTAAGTTCAAAAACTTACGTACGATGAGTGAAAAATGTGGCGGAGCACCATCTTGTTGAAGCCACATTCTTTATCTTGTTGCTAAGTCAAAGTTCTCCAATAGTCTAGGTAAATGTTGCCTTAACAACTCTAAGTAAGTGTGTCTGTCAACGTTTCCGTCAAAAAATAGCGTCCAATAAAATATCCATTTACTATTCCGCAGTACACCATAACACTCCATCGATTTTGACGATCCATCAGTCTATACAAGTGAGGATTTTCGTCCAACCATTGATGACAGTTATGTCTATTGAACTGTCCGGCGCTGTAGAACTTACTTTCATCTGAGAAAAGTACATTTTGAAAAAAACTAGGACCATTCTGAACCATTTGCAAAGTCCATTGACAAAAATTAATACGCGCTAAAATATGATGGGGCCTTAAGACTTGCGTTAGAATAATGTGGTAAGCATGATAGTTCAGAGATCTTAAAATTCTTCAATCTGTACTTGGTGGTATACTTTTCTCTCTTTTAATTTGCGGAATACTGATTTGTGAATTAACATGAACAGCTGCTAGAACAATTACAACACGTGCATCATTTTCGTTGTACTCATGATATCGGCGTTCACGAGCAAGAATCCCATTGCAAGCTCTTTCAGTCATAGTACTTATTGTTAAATTAGTAGGATGTCTTCTGTCTGGAAACCGTTCCGCGTAAAGTCTTGATGCAGCGACGTGGGTAACGTGACATTCCCCTAAAATTATTGTCATATCAACGATTTCAGTAGGTACGTAATCAGCCATATTGCGACATTTCTTTGGAAACTATGAAAGTATCACAAAAATTGACAATACCTCATTATTTTCCAATTTTCAATGATTTAAATTACGAATATGAAATCGGCAGCATTTAGAATTTTGAAATAATAAATTTTTCCTGTATAAAGTTCCGAATAAGATTATTATTTCAATAAACAAAAAAGCTTAACACCAAATTGTAATGAGGCCGGAAAGAAGAATCAATATCAGGGAAACAAATTCCTCGCGATGTAGTGTGAATTTAGTCAACCACTCTAATGAAAAACAAATGCCTGCCACTAGACTGCGATCGTTCACGACGTACATAAATCCTTTTAAGCTGAATTATTTTAACTTTGGTCGTGTCAAATTAATAATTTTTAATTGTCATGTAACGACCAAAGTTAAAATAATTTAGCTTAAGGGCATGTGATGAGTATAATAGCTGATCAAGTAAGCCCTAAGATCAATATTTTTCCACCCATATTGAAAAATAAAAGTTTAAATAACGCGGAAATTTTTTTCGGGAAATAATAATAAATATTAAAGGATCGTTTGTGACCTTGTAAATATTTGGAGGGAGAAGAAAGTTTATTTAGGCAAATAATGATTATCGACGGACACATTCAGGTTTTACAGCAGAAGTTTGACTTTTAACTTTCTCTGACGGTAATCATGCAATCTGTTTTACCCACAGACCCCTAGAAGTTCGAAGATGTCTACGCGCTGCTCTAGTGCTGCTTTGACGCAGCTGATACCAGACTGATACGTATGTCGGACCAAATATGTTTATTTGCATTTCAAGTGCAAACATTAGTTTTTGCAGCATTTGAGCATATTGTTCGTGAGCGATTGTTGTTGTTTTGTCCGACTTTGATCAATATAAATCTCATAACTAGCCCATTGACAACATTGCAAATTGCCTGCAGGGTTTGACGACAGCACGGTCGGTATTTCTCCAAAATAGTAATGAATTTGTATTTTCTTCAAAAAAACATTTTCTTAAAATTTCCACCGGAACAAAGCAGAGACATGGACTTTATTGCCTCCTCTTTTATTTCCCAAACTTTCAGAGCGATACCTCATTTCGTTTAGACGTAAGTTGGGAAAGAAAAATTGAAGACCAGGTTTGGTCACGTGACCCTCTCGTCACATGGCCTTAAAAGAATTTATGTACGTCCTGACCGATCGCAGTGTAGTGGCAGGCATTTTTTTTTTGTTAGAGTGGTTGACTAAATTCACACTCCATCGCGAGGAATTTGTTTCCCTGATATTGATGCTTCTTCCTGGTCTCATTACCATTTTATTCCAGGTATTACGTCGGAAAAAAATGTGAAATTCTATAAAAAATCCTACTTGCAATGTTTTGAATGAGAAAGTTTCGTTTTGGGGTCCTTTTTGACATATCAAAAATGCTAGAACAGATCAGTTGCAAAAACCAGGTTTTTTTTAAGCAGTTTTAAAAGTTACTTTTGCATGTACGGATAATTCAAAGTGGGCCATTTTAACTTGTTTTTACGGGCAAAAAAGCGGGCTTTAGTTTTTTCCAAATAAATCCTGCCAAGTTCAGTTTACGTTGATTGTGCCAGAGTATGAAATAGAGTCTACAAAAATCTGCGTATATCTAAAAAAAAAGTTTTTTAGACATAAGTAGTGATAGCAAGCTTTTGTTATAAACAATTATTTATTAATGTCAAAAGACGTATTATACATGATAAATGAATTATTATACACTTATTTGTGACAAAAATTCCGAAATATGACCGTAGTTCTACTTTACGATACGCTCAGGTGCTTCTATGCATGAAGAGTGCACTTTCCAAGGTCATATCTCATGACCTATTTGGGCTAGGACACTTTCTTTCTATCTTACGCCAAATTGGCTCTACTTTCATTTATTTTCTAGGAACTTTGTGGTGGGATTCACAGGAAATGAGGTATTTTGCAAAAACTCAACTTCTTCGATTTTAGTCAAAAATGCACACAAAAATGAAATTTTTGAAACCATACAATTCCCAAAATAATAGGTCTAAAAGATTTATATAGCTTTTTGTCAACTCCATTTCATACTCTAGCACAATCCACGTAAAATGAACTTGGCAGGATTTATTTGGAAAAAACTAAAGTCCACTTTTTTTACCGTAAAAAGAGGCTAAAATGGGCCACTTTGAGGGGTCATAAATCATGACCTTTCACAGGTAGGATATTGTTCTATTTTATAATTACAGCAAATTGAGTCTAGTCTTACTCGTCTGTGGAACAATTTTCCGTGCAGTAATTATTTGCAAAGATACACAGTGTTTTTTGAAACTTAGTGATTTTTAGCTGAAAATAAAAAAATGGGGACTTTTCAATGTATACCAGATGTCTGGGCTGTTTGGTGTTCAGCTCTTTTGTTTATTGAAATAATAATCTGTTTCGGAGCTTCATATAGGAAATATTTATTATTTAAAAATTCTAAATGCTGCCGATTTCATATTCGTAATTTGAATAATTGAAAATTGGAAAAAATGAGGTATTGTCAGTTTTTGTGATATGTTGATAGTTTCCAAAGAAATTTCGCAATATAATTGATTACTTACCAACTGAAATCGTTGATAAGATACTAATTTTAAGGAAATGTCACGTGACCTGTGTCGCTGCATCAAGACTTTACGCTGAACGGTTTCCAGGCTACTTCAACAATAAGTACTTTAACTGAAAGAGCTCGCCATGGGATTCTTGTTCGTAAACGCCGATATGATCTGTACAACGAAAATGATGCACGAGCTGTAACTGTTCTAGCAGCCGTTCATGTTAATCTACAAATCAGTAATATCAGCCCTTGCAAATGGTACAGGATGATCCTAGTTTCTTTCGATATGGACTAATTCTATAACGACGGATAACTCAATAGACATAACTGACATTATTGATGGGACGAAAGTACTCACTGGTACAGACCGATAAATGATCAAAATCGATTGACTGTTATGGTATAGTGCGGAATCGTAAATAGCTATTTAATTGCAGCCTACTTTTTTGACGGATTCGTTAACAGACAAACTTACTTTGAGTTGTTAAGAGACCATTTACTTGGGCTATTAAAGAAAGTTGACTTAGCAACAGAATAAAGAATGCGGCTTCAACAAGATGGCGCTCCGGCACATTTTGCACTCATCGCACGTGATTTTTTTTAACTTCAATTTCAATGAAAGATGGACTGGACGAGGAGGTCCATTCGAATGGCCCACCTGCTCACCAGATCTAACATCACCGGATTTCTTTTTATGGGATTATATCAAAGTTGTAGTTTTTGCTCAGCGATCCACAATATGAGAAGATCTGATGGAAAGGATTCGGTCAGCTTGCGCAGCCCTCTCTCTAAAAACTTTTCTGAAAACTGTGGACGGTTTTGGAAGACATCTACGTTTGTGTCTTCAAGTCAATACAGAGCACTTCGAACAGTTACTCCGTGGCCGATTGTAACGCTGGTAGCAATTGTGAGAGAAAAGGGGACTCACGTTAATCAATCACAAGAAACGTGAGAGGCAAGGGGAACTCACGACAAGAAAGCACCTCAAAGGAAACAGAAGTTACTTCACCCTCGACGCTGTTTCTGGGTAACGCTAAAAGTAAGGACAAAGTATCTTTTTTTTGTAACTAGTCACAGAGAAGTGACATTGTCAAAATTGTCACTTTTGTAACTACATAGTCCAGGGTGTCTAGCGACCGGGAAATCCGGGAATTTGCCGGTAATTCTGTTCGCATAAATTCATATTTCTTATTTTCTGTGTAGAATTATATTTTCTCATATAATATAAAAACTCGGAAAAACGTAATTAATCCTGTTTGAGAAACGTAATTAATCCTATTTGGAAAAAAGGCGCGATCAGAACCAATGAACATCGTTTATCATAGACATTGTGGTTCGTCGTTGTTCTTTGTAATTTATGGTTCGTCGTGGCTCGACTGAACTCTGGATTACTCGGCTCGTTCAACTGTTTAGTGTTAATTGAATGCATTGAATGTACCCAGCCGCTAACGTGTTGTTTCTTGTTTTTTGAGTAATGTGATTTTTATTCCTGAGAGATACTTAATTTTAATTTGAACAACGAAAATGTAAGTATTGTCACTATTCTCTTTTTAAGTTATTCTGCCGAGTTTTGAACTTAACATAAACAAGTCGTAAAAATTAGAAAAATCCTTATGCTTTAGTAAGGGATTTGAAAAATGATAAAAACGATAATTAAGAATACAGCATTACATCTTCTTGAAATATACAGTTTAATTATTCTCGATACTTCTTTTATGATTTTATAAATTTGTATTCTTATGTCTTATTTGTAAGTTCAGGATATTGATATTTACCTTTAAACAAGCCCAAGGAAATGAAAATATAAACATTATTTCGGAAGTTTCCTGAACATTAATTTAAATAAAAAATTGAATTTTGTTTGTATTATGTTCTAAAAGAATAGGGGAAAAAAGTAAAAAAAAAATCCTACTTCAAGCAAAAAAAAATTTAATTCATGTATTGAGCAATTCCATGTCAAACCATCTGAAGAATTCAGGCTATTGTTGAGAATCTTGTTGAAAATTTCACTATTTGTTCTCTTCAGTGTTCAAAGGAAAACTTTTAAATGATTTTTGAAAAATTCAAAAAACTTGGAAGATATTCAAAATTGAAAATTTTGATCTTTTTTTTAAACTCTCATAACTTTGGCGATTTTATTGATATCAAGGTTTATTTTATTGAAATTATGCGTAATGAGATGCAGTTTTAGAAAAATATTGTTTGAAAGGAAAAATTGCAAAAATTTGTTGAATTTTTCGAAAACAAAAATTTAATCTGCATTTCTGAAAAAAATTCTCTTTTTTCCTTCATATCTTTTTTATAGATAGCTCACAATGTCTTCTATAAGCTCTGTAAATTTCAGAATGGGCTCTATGTTATTTTTGAAAAAATAATTGAGAACGTATGCCGTGGCATGACGATCCCAGTGCAAAAAGCGCCCGAGAGTCTGAACTCTGAATTTCGTGAGCACGTCATTTTTTTTTTTTATTTTCATAAATCAAAGTCTCGGGCGCTCTTTGTATTACGATCGTCATGTCACGCTGTAAGATATGCATGAGAAATATCAAGATAGACTCAATGGGCCGTTCTGCACTAGTCAATCATGCCAATGGAAAGAAGCACCTACAGGCTCAAAGAATTCAGCAGCAAACGCCGACAAAATCAGCATTATTTAGGCAGTCTGCGATTACAGACGGAAATTGCACACCTGTGGTTGAATTAGCATCACCTGTAGAACCAAACAGTGAGTTTATCTTTCCCATTTTCTGAAGTATTAACAATTTATGGCATCTTTTTTATTCCTATTATTAATTTAAATTTATATCATCTATTAGGACCTTCGTCTTCAACATAGTTACAAAAAGAGAGGGTGGAAAAAATCTCGGAAAGTTATTCGGAAGATCACTTATACAAAAGCTCTCCACACGTTCATGGATCAACTGCTGTCATGAAATTCTCGTACCCAGTGGGCACAAAATTTGGCGATGTCTTTACAACATCGTGGCGACATCTTTACGACAACTTTACGACATCCTATGCCCATGTCATTTCAGTGTCTTCGTGATATCGTAAAGACATCGTCAGATCATACGACTTATTTACGATATCGTAAAGACACCTTAACGACAGAGACATAGAACGATACTTGATTCGCCGTCATCTGTCTGTTTCTTTTCATTTAATCCTGCTTTTTCTTTATTTCTTTTATATGTTGAAATCTTGACATCCGTGAAGTTGGCACCCCGAAGTTCACATTTTTTTAATTGTCTTTTATCATACGTTTGTACGTTGTTTATACTGTTTGTACATCTAAAATTTTCTTTTGCACCCTCCTGGTTACGAAATTAGGGTTAAAATTTATTTTAGGGATTTAACTTCACGTTTCCCCCGAAATTTAAATTTTTCACATGTTCTTTCTGTATTCGTTTGTATGTCATTTGTTTTGTTTGCAATTTAATATTTTCGTTAGAATCTTATTGGTTGCCCGTCTAGGGGCAAATCAGAATTGCCCGCCATCTCTTCGAAATTAAAATTGTTCTTTTTACTAACATTTGTGTATCGTTTGCACTGTTTGTAGGTTTTATATCTTTGCTTGTACCTTCTTGATCGCCGCCTAGGGGAAAATGAAAATTTTATGCCATAACCCTAAAATTTTAATTTTGCAGTTTTCCATTTTGCTAACGCTTGTACGTCATTTGTGCTGTTTGTACATTTTATGTCTTCGGTTGTACCCTCTTTGTTTCCCGGCTAGGGGCAAATAAAAATTTCCAAAGCAACAGTGCGATTAAGGATTATTGAAATTTATTATCTATAATGATATTTTAGAGTTATAGTTGAAATAGGAAAGTAAAAATGAAATTGAAGTGACCTGTAAAAATGTGTCATTATCGCAAACTTTGATCATTTATTATAAGCAAAATACACTACCGAAAATTGTAAAACTTGTTTAGAAGCAAGGATTGGTACTAACCTTTTGCAGGATGTTCAGTAAAACTGCTCATCAAAATTTACTCCTAGATATACGTCCTCGAAAATCTGAAAAGACTTAACCAAAGTCGGCAAAGCTAACTGAAGGAAGCAGACAGCGTATCGATTGGTGTCTTTTTTAAATTAAAAATTTAAGACAGATTTCGTACTTAATACAATACTACTTACTTACAATACTTTTAATCAATTTATAAATAATTTCAGGGTCGCTGCAAGCCAGGAGCAGTAGGGAAAAATATGAAAGAGTCAGGGAATTTTTTTTATTTAACAAATTATAATTGTAAGTCAATCATTCAAATTATGATTATAAAATTATAATTCTATAATTACAATATTATACAATTATAATTATAATTATATCAGATAAGGGCCAGAGAAAATGAAAAATTGGCCAGGGCAGTCAGAGAATTTTGAAATTGGGATCTTCTGGAAACTCTACATTTTTAGGAATAAAGTTAAAATTACTCTTTATTATAACAGGTTAGAAAAGGAGGTACATTGGTCTATGCGTCACATTTTATTTGCGGTTTATTTATATATTTTTGTGTGTATGTGCGTATTTCTCATTCAAGAATTTTTTCTGCTCATTCTTCATATGTAAATTTTTTTATTTTAATATATACTGAACCATATGTTCAGGAGTGTGTTTTTTATGCATTTTCTTACCTCCCTCTTTCTCTTTCTCCTTGTTTCTTCCCAGTGAGCACAAAATTTGGCAACGTCTTTACGACATCGTTACGACATCTTTACGACAAGTTTACGACATCCTATGCTGAAGTCGTTTCGGTGTCTTTGCCATATCGTAAAGACATCGTCAAATCATACGACTTATTTACGATATCGTAAAGAGACTCAAAGCAATGTTGACATCTACATCCACGCACAGTCTGAGCCCTTCAGAATCGTGCTGATAATTCTATCTATGTTTCTTCGACCTCAGAACATGCTTTAGAGAGTATCCTTTACAGATGCCACATCCTGACTGCGGCTGTGTAGTACGCCTAGACATGTGTAGGTCTCACCAGCAGGAAGGTGTCGTATAGCAATTCCGTCAACAAGCTCAGGGTCTTAGGGAATGCCTTTAAGTTTTCCTCGCTTCAAATAAACCTTGGCGTATTTTTTCAACCCAAAATCCATTCCAATATCCTTAGAGTATTCCTTGATAATTCCTAGAGGTAGGCGTAGTCGCTCTGTATTTTTAGCTTATATTTTAAGATTAATTATGTAAAATATATGAGTGACTTTATGCTTTCGATATTCTCATTTGCCGCAAAAATACCCTTCGAAATGGCAAATTGCCCGAGATAGTGGCATAATGTTAGGCACAAGAGGAGTACGCTCATGTTTTCACCCTAAAAGATACCTCTCTGAAAGGTGACACTGTTGGTTGTCACACATTTTTTTCCAGGTGAGATAGTAAATATGGTTTGTCAAAACGGTATCAATCTCTCTATGCACCTCACGATGTGCGAATGAACCTTTAAGCTTTCCAAAAGACAGATATTAAGTTTATGGGAGGTCGAATCGAAAGATTTACGGTAATCATTCCAGGCCATCGATAGGTCGCACTGGTAAAATTCTGTGTCTTTGCAGACACATCTATTAAGGAGCAGGTTCCCTCGAAATCCTTTAAAAAGTTCTAAGAAAACGTATTAAGCTACCTGATGCTAGATCCGGTGCACCCGGGTAATGAACTTACCATTTAGAGACGTGAAGACTATTGGCACACCTAAGATTTGCATTTTTAAGGCCAGCTAATTTTCTCTGACACTTACATGTTCTTAAGAATATTAATTTGTGTTAAGCGTGTCCTAAGTATGGGAGACGGACAAGAGCATGGCTTGCGCCATGCTACCATTCAGCATTGACCAATGCTTCAGCCAGATATTTGCAAGTTTCTTAACATGCTTGAGCCATGCAAACTTCTTTCATTCCAAAAA